>NC_135851.1:2290000-2550000 GCF_029677425.1 Wolffia australiana | reverse complement strand
TATATATGCGACTTGTGGGTTTTATGGTGGTTTTTTAATGATTCATCACATATTTTCTTCGCCGACGGGGTAGTTTTGGAAGTTCTCGGAGAAGCAAAACACAATTGATGTGAATCAAAAAATAATGAAAACTTAAGTATTCTTAGAATTGTATAGCATTGATATGTAGGGTTTCATTGACAGTGACACAGAAAACCGATGTTTTGCTATCACAATTTATGTGGAGATATTTTCTCCCTCTCACAATTTATGTGAATTGAAAAGTGTTCTTCAAATGGATACTATTATCATGTATTAACATCAAATTAGGTGGTTTGATGTTAATACATTATAATAAGACATATGTCTTGTAACGAATTCAAAAGAGTCTCGTATATTAATTAATCTTCTTTTGGAAAATATTATTTTTTAAAAGATATTTATTTTTCCCAAAATTTTACATGTGACGTGGTATTAATATATCATGAGATCTATATTTGTTTCAAACGTCCTAGGCCTGGTGGAGTCTTTTGACAAACTTCTCAAATGTTCAACCATCCTAGATTGTTCCTAATCTAGAACGCATAAATTCAGATTTCTTGTGGTATCTGCGCTCATATTATAAGTTAATCTAATGAGTTCACTTTCTAGGACAAAAAAATCACAATCATTTTGTCTTAATGCATAATAGAAGATAATGGATGAGAAATTTTTCAAGAATAACTTTTATATCAGGTAAGTAATTTTTCTCAAGAAAAAAATTTCAAGAATTGAAATTTTTTGGGCAGCCCGGAAAATCTGATAAGGATAATGGCTTCCAAAGATTCAAGTGCAGCTTGTTATGTATTTTCTTTAAAGTGGGTCAAAATAGAGTTATGAAATTATAATGGATAACATAGGGAGAAATTAAAATTAATTAAGGATAAACCATGTTTTAGTCGCTCGATGAGAACTGAAGGTATTTAACAAAGCTTGGATTTTTTATGTTACGAAATATGATAATTGAAAATTTATCAATTATTTAGATGCCTAATTAATTAAAAGTAACATAGCTCCAAAATTTACAAGTGTCCATGCACCAAAAAATAGAAATATTTAGTAATTAGTGAATTACCATCCTAGTTCTGATTCCTAAAAATGTTTAAATTTTTTACGTAGTTTATATCTTAAAATATATTACCAACAAACTTTAGAGTACAACTTCTGAAATTTTATCCGGTTTCAATAGTCGTGTTTGTTGAGAAAATAAAGTCCAATTTTTGCACTTTGAAAATTTCAGTTTCATTAATTAAATGTTGCAATCCGTAATATCTACTCAGGGACAGATAAAAAGATCAGAGTACTAGTCAGTATTTGTATTAAACTTTCTGAATGTTTCTGCCTCAAGCTTGATATGTATATATATATAAACAGGGGGCCACTTTTAACCCATTTGGGATCTTTCAAGTTTTTGAATATTTTTGTGTTAGTGTTATGTTTGGAGACCAATTTGGGAATTTAATGCTGCACACCAAAGATCTTATTGGTTTCCATGTACAAAGCAACCTTGAGAGTGCATAAATTTATATCTTCAGCCGCTAAGGTAAAAAGTTCATTGTACAAACCAGGTAATAAATTTAAACTAGAGACAAACTAAATACTGTAAATTTCATTGTACAAACCATTCTGAAATGTTTCCAAAGGCTTTCGCATAAAAGTCTTCGAACTACTTAAAATGATGATAAGAACATTTCACTGTACAAAGTATAATGCAAGATAAGTAATCTAAAGAAGATTAGAAACTGAAATTTTTACAGACCATACTAAAAGAAACCTTAAAACTTTGTTAAACCAGTAATAAAATACCCACACATTAAAGCCTTAAATCTGTAAAACAGTCCAACGCGTTGACAAGGAAGAACCTTCATCAGGGCTCCTTTTTCTCACATTTTTCTTAGTCTAGACTTGTTTTCTTTAGCCAAAGATCAAGGGTGCTTCTTGACGAATAGCTTGCCAATGTCTTCGGTTACAACATTGCTCCTGAAATATTCAAAAAGAAGTATATAAACCAACATGGCCACAATTGGCGTTTTTTTCTACACTAAGAAAGTGAGGATCGACGCAAATCTTTCTAAAAACATAGAATTTATAAGGTCAGACACAGCAAAGAAAACTAAAAACAGAGAGAAATACATGAAAACATACAAGCCCAAACATGGACGACAGCGATGATCATGATGATGATATTCTGGATGATGACAATGATGACTCGGTCATTGTCTGCCAATGTTTGTTCGGCATGATTGATGATGATGACTGAGTGGATTGATATAATGACAACGATAAATTCAATATGTCCAGACCCTGTTCCTCATATATGCCAGTGCCCCACAACAGGCATTTACCAAATTCCATCAGCTAAGGACTTGGGCATATTGATACAATCCCCAACTTATTTCAGGGGTAATTTTAATATTTTCAAGTAGATTCCCTTTATATAGATGTAGCCCTTTCATAAGGAGGTCAAGCAAAAAGATGTTCACAGTAGCTGACTCAGGAAGCGGGACATGCCAGAAGCGCCCAACTCAGCTGCGTCAACGGCTGACAGCGACGATAAATACCATCATTGTGATCCTGGCTGCACACAGATGATGATTTTTTCATCTCTCTCATCATTCGAGTAAAATTATCCGAGTGACAAAAGGCAATGACATCACAAAATCGTCATCATCATCGTCATCATTATCGTCATTATCATTATCATCGTCATCCTACCTGCAGACGAAAGACAATGTTGATGAAAATTTTCACATCCTCACCCTTATCCCAGAAAAAGACAATTGATGGGGATGATGACAACTCATCATCGTCATCGGGTGACACCAAAGTGAGATGCTCCCAAGAGAGATACATGTCCCGTTCCAGGTCTGTAGCTCTCACTGTTCATTTGTCATCTTGCTATTTTCTCATTCTTTTTTTTCTCTTTTCCCCTCAAAAATCCGCCCTTGATGGAAACCTAAATCAAGGTCTATATCATATAAACAGAAGAATGCCTGCGGCAGACACTGACACAATGTAATTGAATAACTCATCAACTGGAAAGAAGATACCATGGTAATTCCCACAAAGATATAAACTAAGTTTATGTAGTTAAAGAAAGAGCCTGTTTTGGATAGAAAATTGAAGAAAAAGTTAGTATTTAACCTTCCTCGGAGTTGAGGTGGAATCAACTCTCTCCCGTTTACATTCGTGGATGAAGGGGATGCTCTTTTCTTCTGCTTATTCGTCATATCTTGAGGCAATGAACCATTTGATGCTCTCTTGCGCAATGCATTTTCAGCCATTGCGGCTGCAACTCTTGAAGAGTGATTGCTGCTGCCAGTTTGATTGTTTGAGAAGGAAGTGGAAGAAAACAAGAGTTCAGCATCTGGGAGTTTGATGGAAGTTGATGAAGCAAGGGAAGCAGTTCTTGATTGTACATGTGTTGAGGCTATGGGACCCCTGAAAATTTACCTTAAATATAATCAGTATGTAAGAAATTAATATAATCATAAAAGAAAGAAAATCAACCGCGATAAATGATATAAAGCAACACCAAAAGCCAATCCGTTGTCCGTTTTTTAAAGAAACTAACCCATTTTACATAAAAATATGATCGACACTTTTTGGAAAATTCTGAGTTAAGAAAAAAAAATTGATGCAGGACACGTACCCAAAGGACACGCTGAAGTGTTTCTAAAGGTTAGTCTTGCTGAGGAGAACACAATGTTTTTAGGTAATTGTCTTTTGACCTCAATAATCCTTCACTTGAAATTTTAACAAGGATTCTTCGAAATACTAGAAAGCTCTAGTTATCAAAAAGAATCTATCAAAAACAACTTCTCATTGATCCTGCATATATTTATCTCATTGACCAAATATGGTGGCTTGTCATTTGAATCTCTCCACTGCTTCGATGATAAACACATAATCAGCTTTTAGAGCGCACACAAGACAGGAAGTAATGAGCAGAAGAGCAAAGACCAGATCGAACTGCTGCAAATCTTCAATTCAAATCCAGACCGCACGGTATTTTATCAAGTTTAAAAGTGAAATACAAAGAGAACATTGGAGTAAATCTAGGGCAAAGGGTGCTTTGCGAGGTTTAAGGGCCAAAATTTAGACAAAAAATATACATCATTAATGGCTATTCATCATCAAATTTGTTCTCTTTCCAGTTCAGATTCCTACGACTCAAATCACAAACTTAAACATCTGAACTGCAGCAGGGTTCGATTCATCCCAAGCTAACAGTCCGAATCGTCACCTACCCATTTGGTACTTCGAGACGAGAAGGCTTTGCCGTCTCGGACTGTACCAGCCCTGCACTTGATGGCGACTTCTCCGGGCCAGAGATACTCGGCGACGATTGCCCAAACTCTTCTGAAGATCTTGATCTGGCAGCGGGAAGAACATCTTCTTGATCATCTTCATCCGACGAGGAGGCGTCGTACGCTACCAACGACATCTCCCCTCCACTCTCGAGACCCTTCTCCGGATTTAAAAATGCGATTTTTACATCTATAGTTTTATTTTATAGTGAGATGAGTATAGTTTGATGAAGAACAAAGAAAGAAGAGACTCTTTATTTTCTTTCATTAGTGAGTCTAGTTTCACACTGCATGTTATATATCCATCAGCCATCATATTATGGACATGTCTGAGCTTCATTATTACATACCTATGTGAGTTGTTTTATCATGATATGTCATGACATGACATTATAGTTTCGAATCGTCCGGGACGTGGACGATGGACGGGACGGGACGAAGATCATTATGTCGGACCTTTGGAATCAGTGCAAGGACGCAGAGGGGATGGGTTTTTCATCCGAGACCTCCGGACGGGATGATTTTTTCGTCCGCATAGACGAGAACCGTCCCGTCCATTCGTCTCGGGATGAATTTTTGTCCCAATTTTCGTCCAACCTCGCGGACGGGACAATTTTTTCCTCCTGAGATGAATAAACCGCCCCGTCCGCGTCCCTGCACTATACACGACATGACATGACGTGATAGTGGTTTGATGCCCAACAAAGAACACTGCATGTTATATATCCATCAGTCATCATCTTATGCAGATGTCTGAGCTTCGTTATTACATACCTATGAGAGTTGTTTTATCATGATATGACATGACATGATAGTGGTTTGATGCCCAGCAAAGAACACTGGATGTTACATATATATATATATATATATATATATATATATATATATATATATATATCAGTCATCATCTTATGCACATGTCTGAGCTTCATTATTATATACCTAAGTGAATTGTTTTATCATGAAATGACATGGCACGACATGATAGTGGTTTGATGCCCACCAAAGAACACTGCATGTTACATATCCATCAGTCATCATCTTATGCACATGTCTGAGCTTCATTATTACATATCTATGTGAGTTGTTTTATCATGACATGACATGATAGTGGTTTGATGCCCAACATAAATAATAATTATTTATTTTTATAGTTGTATCTAGTTTCACATTGCAAAAATACATCAGTTATTGTCTAATGCACATGTCTGAGGTTTATTATTACATTCCTATGGGAGTTGTTTTATCATGACATGGCATAACAGGATACTGGTTTGATGCCCAAAAAAATAAACAAATTATTTATTTGTATAGCTGTATCTGGTTTCACATTGCATCTATTCAACAGTTATCATTTAATGCACTTGTCTGAGCTTCATTATTACACACCTATGGGACTTTTTTTTAGTATGACATGACAAAACATGATGGTAGTTTGATGCCCAACAAAGAAATAACAGAAACTTTATCTATATGAGTGAATATGGTATCACACTGCATGTTACTTGTCCGTCAGTCATCATCTTGTGAACATTCTGGAGTTTCATCATTTCACACCAATGGGAGTTGTTTTATCATAAAATAGCATGGAAAGAAAGAGCAGACTACTTATGTTCCTGTATGAGCTTCATCATTGCAACCTATGATATTATGTTTATAATGAAATGACATGGAAGTGGTTCGATGCCCAAAAAAAAAAAGAATTAACTATTTTTTGCATAGTTCTATCTAGTTTCACAATGTATGTTACATATCCATCAGACACAGTTGAATGCACCTATTTCTGCTTTATTGTTACACACCTATAGGTGTTTTCTAACATGACATGACAGTAGTTTAGCATGACATGAGTATGGTTTGGTGCCCAACAAGGAAAGAAGAAACTATCTATTTGCACAGTTCCATCTAGTTTCACATTTTACCATCAGTCATAATCTTATGAACATGTTTGAGCTCCATTATTACACATCCATGGGAGCTTTTTTATCATGACATGACATGATGGTAGTTTGATGCCCAGAAAATAAATAACATAAATTTATCTATATGAGTGGATATAGTTTCACACTGGATGATACATGTTCACCAGTCATCATCTTATGACCCTGCCAGATTTTCATTAGTACACACCTACATTAGTTTTTTTTATCATGACATAACATGACATGACAGGACAAATGCCCAAAAAAGAAAGTGCAGACTAATTATCCCTATGTATGAGGTTCATCGTTGCAACCTATGGGATTATTTTTATCATGACATGACATGATACTGGTTCGATGCCCAACAAAGAAACAACAAACTATTTTTTTCCGGTTAGATATTTGCACCCAGTTTTGCTAAGAACCATGAAATAAATGGTTAAAGTAGAATATATTTTATGAGATTTGAATAACGCCATTTAGCTGAGAGATTCATTACATGTGTTATTTTTCAAAACACATTTCTTATAAATAATACTCTGCCAGTTTGATTTCTTAGTGATAAATATTTTGTAGAACATGTACCATGAATTGAGCACACGGTTTAGTTGAAACTTTGTTATTGACGTGAGTTCTTCAATTATGATGAACATAACTCTTATTTAGATTCATATCATAGAAGGGCTGACAGGAATTCTTTCTTAACTTTTCAATATTTAAATGTAACACTTCTATAATCAAGAGGATTCATATTTGAGGACTGACGAGAATAACCTCTCAAATCGTCACTTTTCCTTGTATAAGAATTATTTGGGAAATATATGCAATTTAATAAAATATCTAACTGATAGATTAATAAAATTAAATTGATTCATATTTTTTAAGAGCTGACAAGAATTATTTCTCAACTTGTCATTTGTACTTCTATAAGCATTTTTGGGGAAATGTATACAATTAATTAATAATATATCATTTTAAGATTTTTAAAACTAAATATTTTCTCAGTATTTCTTTATTTTCTTTATAAAGGAACATGTGAAATTATTTAGCAAATTAGACTTCCCTTTATCAAGAAAAAAACTTTTTTACCTTTTCTGATGCAATAAATCCTATATTTAAGATTTTTAAATTATTATATTTAATGAAGTTTTGAAATTTGGTTCGTAATTTATCTATATTTTTTCCCATTAAAAGGGGAATCATTCTTACACAGAAAAGCAAGTGGCATGGATTACTAAAACGATCGAGTTTATTTCCTTTCTAAAATTAAGATATAAGTAAACTTCGACAATATAGTTTTTTTTGGGAAAAATCAAATTTCCTGAATGCCGAGTATTTTTAATTTAGGTAAAAATTAACGAGTATGTGTATCCTATTGTGGATAGAATGGAATGAGTCAATCGTCCTTTTGGATATAATATTTGAAAAATAGGGGATATAATGCTTACATGAGTCATTTTATAAATCCACCTGAAATTGAGTTACGCCCATTTTATCATCCATCCTAGCAATAGATTCAGTCAGTTATCCTTATCCCATCTTCAATACTTATTACACTGTTCCAATAATTTCTGGTCATGTGAAACAATGATAACACATTTTTGTGGAATTATTAGTGTTGCAATTGAAAAAAAACCAACCAAAAAATTCATAAAAATTAAAGTTTTCTTAGAGTGGTAATGAATTTATCTATAGCATTGATATGTAGGGTTTGATTCAGAGCGACACAAAAAACATATGATTTTTATATTAAAAATTATGTGGAGATATGTTTGTCGAAATTCCTAGGATAACAAGGCAAGGATAAAACAAACAAATGAGTCAAAGTTATTTCAATTTCCTAAAAAGGAACAACATGCAAATCCATGTAAACAGAAAACATTTAATCAAACTTCTAATATAATTTAGTAATATACTATCGAGCAATTCAAATTTAACCTTATATGATGTTAAATATGCACACTTACTGGCATTACCACGAAGGACCCGTTTGCAATAGCCAATGATTAATTCTTGCTAAATATAAATGCCAGAGCCATTGATTCAAGATACTCACATTACCATGAAGGCCCGTATGCAATAGCCAATGATTTGTTCTTGCTAAATATAAATGGCAGAGCCATGGATTAAAGATATGTTTTACCCATCTTTCTTTGATCGAATAATATAACATTTAATTTCAACTAAATATTGTATATCTCAATTTCCCAACACACTTAAATAGTTTAAGAGACCTGGACTCATCTGATGATGCCAATCAGATGGCAGAAGGGACACATGACATTGGAAAGCTAACAAAATGCTGATAGAGTTCATTATGGTCTAAATACATAAAAGGACATTTATAATATTTCAAGTGGACTTCAAATAGGATAGTTTCAAATTAAATTAGATTTAGATTGCATCAAATATGTATTGGCACTTCTTCGTGGATGGTATATCTTCCTCATTTACATACCAACACTTTCAGCCTCTATGAAAAGGAATATTAAGGGGCAAATCATTGGATTCTGATATTAACCTAATTATATTTAAAATAGAATATCTTCATGCAAAAAATAATTGGAAACTTAGTGAACTTGGTTCATTTTTTTTCTCGACATAGATTCTATTTTATTTTCATGCTTAGGTCTGACTTTACAAATCTAGAAATCTTTGTTTCTTATTACTATAGTTCTCGCATGAATACATTATTAACAAATTTTAAGAGACGACAAAACATTCTCAGTACTTGATCGTCTACTGATGATTGTTTTTAAATGAAGGGTTAATAGCACGAAATATCCCAAACTTGTTCAAAAATCTGAGACTTATCCTAAACTTTTTTTTTGGCACGGTATATCCCAAACTCGCTAAGTCAACGACGACATATCCCAGTTATGACGTGGAATCCATTGTGGCTGCCAGGTGGATTTCCGGCCAGATTTTGACCTGGCGGAATCCACCTGGCAGCCACAATGGATTCCACGTCATAACGGGGATTCCACCTGCCAGGTGTTTTTCGATAAGAGAGAGAGAGAGAGGCATTCTAGAGAGAAAGAAGGAGAGAGAGAGAGAGAGAGAGAGAAAGGGAGAGAGAGAGGCATTCTAGAGAGAGAAAGAGTGGCCTTGTTCCTTGACTACAACGTCGACGACCCCGACTGCGCTTCATGTCCGATTCTATGAGTTTTCTCTCATTTCCCTGCTCGTTCCCTTCTTCTCTTCTCTCTCTCTAGAATGCCTCTCTTTCCCTTTCTCTCTCTAGAACACCTCTCTTTCTCTCTCTAGAATGCCTCTCTTTCTCTCTCTAGAATGCCTCTCTCTCCCTCTCTCTCTCTAGAACGCCTCTCTCTCTCTTATCGAAAAACACCTAGCAGGTGGAATCCCCGTTATGGCGTGGAATCCATCGTGGCTGCCAGGTGGATTCCGCCAGGTCAAAATCTGGCCGGAAATCCACCTGGCAGCCACAATGGATTCCATGTCATCACCGGGATATGTCGTCGTCAACTTATCGAGTTTGGGATATACCGTGCCAAAAAATAAAGTTTAGGATAAGTCTCAGATTTTTTAACAAGTTTGGGATATTTCGTGCTATTAACCCTTAAATGAAACCCTGACTAAAGTTAATTAAAAACTTTCCCATAATGATCTGATGGTCGTAAATGCATTCAGTCACAATCCAACTATCTTCTATGTCAATAATGAGTCCACTTCAGTTGTATAATATATAAGTATCCCTTTGTATAGATGAATTGGGGCATATAATGCATTTTTTAATATTTATGTTGACTTTCAAACCAGATCTTATCTGAAAATTGTACTTACAGAAACGTGGGTTAAAAATATTCATCGCAACATAATATGCAGACACACTTTAATTAGATTCATTGTGTAGTTGATTTTTTTATTAATTAGAATGATGATATGAATTATCACTAAGTTTAGAGTCAACTTTTGGCATTGCATGGAGTTTAACTCCGGGCGTTTTCCATATTCTAATTGGTGTGATTAGCTGACTTCTCCTTCAGTGATCTCTCCAATCAGCTGATAAATTTTAGTTATGCTCATTGAAAGCAGCATCTCATTAATTAAATTACTAATGCTCATTGACATAAGGAAAATTGTATCAAAACATATCAAAAAAAATCCCCAAATAAGGGTATTGCTGAGGTTCTAACTAGAATCAAATCTAGATAAAACCTTATCGAGAACTACATTGGTATCTGCTGGAGATGAGCGTCATCTCGGCAGGGAGAGGGATGAAGAAGGTGAGCAAGAGATTTCTCAAAGAAGGAAGAATGATTGGGGAACTTTGATGGGCATTGATGAAATTGGTAGCTACAAAACTACTACCCAACTCTAATACTCACAATAACCTGAGATTAGTGAACTAAAAGATTAATTAGCAAAGAGCTTGGATTCTCTTAATTATCGCTCAAAACCCCCTCCCCTAAGCAATAAATATATTGATATGATCCCCATCCTATCTAGGGGTAGTTTCGTCACGATAGCCCACTACGGGTATTTCCTTTGAATAGGGACGTCTCCTTCTAGGAGAGCAACCAAGAAGAATGACGATAAAGTCCCCCATCTCTCCTCTCGGCCTCTCCTCCAATAATTCTCATTTTACTCCCAACCTTGGGAACATCTACTCCTTGATACAGACCTACATCAAGTTTGTATCACAAATGAACAAAAAAATCAAAATTATTCAAAATAAAGAGAGGATCCATGGGAATGTTTTTCACTCGGCCAGGGTAATTTTTCTTTAAATACAACATAAATTATTCCGCCGTCTAGTTACTTTATTACGAAATTGCCACATTAATTTGTTGTTCACTGACATAAGAAATAAATATGATGTTCCCAGCAGTCCTCATAAGGATAGACTTTATGGCTTCCAATATAAAAATAAATAACCATCAGAGCTAAATAGTTTTCCTCTGAATGCAATGCATATCATGTCCAGCACAATCTTCATTGAGTTATATTATCACATGAAATTGAGATATATGTGGAAAATGTAAGATACAATTATAGTTCAGGGATGCAGACGGGATGATTTTTTCGTCCCGGGACAAAAAAATCGTCCCGTCCGAGGATACGAACGAGTTTCAGGACGGAAATTCATCCCGGGGACCACCGGACGAGACGGGTTTCGTCCCATGGGACGAAAAAACCGTCCGTCCGAAGGTCTCGGACGATGGAAGGATGGATGTGGACAAAAATCACCGGATTCACATCCGGCGGTTGAGATCTCGCCACGTGGCCTCGCTATGACAATTTGCATCAAGCTCCCTGTATTTTTTCGCACGTGCAAACTGACGCCGCACAGAATTAATTGTAGATATGTCCATTTGCATTCTCTCTCCTCCATATTTCACTTTAAAGGTTAGAAAAATCTATATTAATATATTAAAAATATAACATGGGTTTTTTTCGTCCGGGACGAATTTCGGGACGAAAATTCGTCCCGGGAGGACTGGACGAGATGAAAAACCGTCCCTTCCTTCGTCCCTGAACTTACTCTGGACGTCAGACGGGACGAAATTCGTCCCGTTTCGTCCATCGTCCACGTCCGGGACGATCCGAAACTATAGATACAATTAGAAAGGGAACGGGATAAACATAGATTCTCATAATTCGGAATAGGATATTCTCTCAATTACATTTGTATTCTTTATGAGAGAGGCACACGAAGAATAAAAACAGAAAGAGAGATAGATATTTGGGCAGTAATCAGGTCTCCAGATATATCATTGACAAATGTAAATCAATCCAAGTTTGCACACTAACTTTATGATCAGACGTCCTGTGAAATGAACAACCCACTCAACAAGAACTATACTGAGTGAAATATCATGGAGACTTAAGATTTTAGAGAGATAGAAAGTCATTGGATCTTATATGACACAGCGATAAGTGACATGCTGACCTATATCGTCTCCGATATGTGTCACTTTGATTACAGAGCCCGGCCCAAGACCGTAATACCGGGCAAGCGCATCAGATGCCAGCATATGAGGCAGCTGAGACATGCATCGCATAATCCTCAGAAATTACGATAAAACAAGATAATCATGAGGTAATAATTAGACTAGTTTAGTATTATAGAAAAAAAAGGAATGTTTACATAAAGATTTTCTAGATGTTATCTTATTTTTCAGATAGTTTTCCCTCGAGTAATTTCAATTCGAGATTATGGTCGTTATTAAAACCATAAATTGGTCTGATCAATGCCATGAAAATGCAGAGGCTTGAATAAAAAAATGAATTGATTAAGAAGAATCAAACCTGATTTTCTTTGACGTTGTAGTGCTTGAGAAGAGATTGTTTATCTTCTTCACTAAGAATTTGATGAGTCGGCATCAGCACATGCTTCGTCACATTCACCAATAACTCTTCGATCTAAACCCAAAAAATAGATAATTTGCACACGAGTCAGAAACATGGCATTTGAGCAGAAGGTTTCATAATTATAAATAATTATCAGAGTTAGAAAATATAATACCCCAAAGCAAAGTCATACAAAAAATGATATCTACAACACATAAACGAACGCGTGTGAAAAGTTAGTCCGGGATTCGCAAAAAAATTTTATCCTACAGTCAAGGAAACTACAAAGTAAATATGTAGGGAGATGAGCACTAAAAGTTTGTAAAATGGTAGACATTGAGAATATCTTATCACTGAGAAGACAGTAAGTTTAAATTTCTATCAAATAACTCTGGTAATCAAATGGCTTTTGTGATAATTTTTCTTCTCGAGTTTGAACCTTCTGCCAATTGGGACAAAACGCAAAGTCAATTGCAAAAACATATCTGTCCATGCATGTTCATTCAATGTTGTATTACATATTTGACTTGAATTGTAAAAAAAGGACATAAATCGAAACAAAAGGGATAAAAAAAATTACAATTAAAAATATCCAAACCGTCTAAGGATAGAATTTGTGTCAATGGTAAAATTAAAAATTTACCTTATTGTTCTACCGGATTTCCAAATAACACAGACACCTTCAACGCATATCCACAGACTATCAATGACAAACTCATTCTAGGCATTTCAATAGATGCTTACTTGAAAAGTTTCTGCTTTATACGGAAGGGATTTGATGGCTTCTCGGGCTGAAGCCGTTGGCTTTTGCTCTAATATTAATATTAACCGAGATATTTCAATCTCAACGCTTGCAATAATAACACGTAGCAAAGGTAGTGTAACTGGTGCAGGACCGCAGAAGAGAACGAGAACCTATTCAAAAATAGACATAATTTGTAATCTTACAACCCAGCATTTCATACTATGATATCAAATGATTTTTAACTGGATAAATATTTCGAAACTGAACTCAGACTCCAAATTTTGCGCCAAGAACAAACTTCTATCAAATCATAGTACGACCACAACGGCGTTAATACATCAGTAAAAGTGGAGGCTTAGAACTCTGATATGATTTCTCAGGTTTGAGGTTCAAGCTAATCATTCCAACAAGAAAAACTCTTAATTGAATCTATTTGAATGAACTTACTCCGTGATCTTCAGGTAAAAATCAGAAGTATTAAATGAATCAACCGAAAAAAAGTAGTCGTCTTTCTGCTACCCTTTAAGTGACATCAGTGTTGATCGACGAAGAATAACCAAAAACCCTTGGATTAAGCTGAAAACGCAGGCATAAATTTTACTCAAAAATTAACTCACATATAGCACAAACGCAACGACGTCAACCAATCTGTAAGAGGGTAGGCGTAGCCTTCTAAAATGATCACCAGTTTGACGGCCAAGATAATCAATTCAACATCAAAATCCTTCCCAATTAATCTACTAGATAAAAACCAAAATTATTTTGTGAATCAACCAAAGAAAATGAAAGTATTCAAGCTACCCTCGATCCATCATCTCTTTAGATCAAAGAAAAAAAAAATCCGAAACCATCGGACAAAGCTGAAAACGCGGGCATCGTTCACCTTCTCGGTACAGTTATCCCGAAGATAGGCAGAGATCCGAAGGCGTTGGAGCTCCGGTTCCTGGCCATAAATTGATCGAAACTGAGCAAGGGACAGATCGATATCCTCCGCTGGCACTGCGTACCCTCGATCGCGAAGCATTTCAAGAACAGTACGCCTCGCCAAGAAGTATCTGTGGCTCTCAACACTCCCTCGATCGATGAAGCTGGCCAAGCAAGCGTCTCCCTCCATCTCTGCCTCTTCTTCCTGCGATCTGCGATCTCCGAAGAACTGAAGATCGGTCGCTTCTTCTGCACGAACGGCGATTCAAACGAGAGAAAAGGCGGGAGAAGAGAGGCCCACACTTTATAGGGTCCATTGAAAGGCTTAGTGGGCCTAATTGGTACTACCCACCATGGGTTCTACATCTTGTGGGTCATCGTCATCGTCATCATCATCGTCATCGTCATCGTCACCGTCATCATCATCGTCATCGTCACCGTCAACATCATCGTTATCATCGTTATCGTCGTTGTCGTCATCTTAATCGTCACTGTCATAACTTAAAGCGAAACATGGATTATGATGATTATGATGTTGTTTGGGGATGATGATTTGGACATCCACCCCGGTGGGAGATTAAAATCTTGAGAACCGTCGTTGTCATCGTTGTCGTCATCATCATCGTCATCGTTATCGACGTTGTCGTCATCTTCATCGTCACTGTCATTACTTTAAGCCAAACATGGATTATGATGATGTTTGGGGATGATGATTTTGACGTCTACCCTGGTGGGAGATTAAATTCTTCAGAATCGGCATCGTCGTCATTGCCGTCATCTTCATCGTCATCGTCACCTTCATCGTCATCTTCATTGTCATCGTCACCTTCATCATCATCGTCATCGTCATTGTCGTCGTTATCGTCGTCGTTGTTGCCATCTTCATCGTCGCTGTCATAACTTTAAGCGAAACATGTATTGTGATGATTATGATGTTGTTCGGGGATGATGATTTGGACATCCACCCCGGCGGGAGATTAAATCCTTCAGAATCGTCATCTTCATCATCATCGTCACCGTCAACATCATCGTTATCATCGTTATCGTCGTTGTCGTCATCTTCATTGCCACTGTCATAACTTTAAGCCAAACTTGTATTATGATGATTATGATGATGTTTGGGGATGATGATTTGGACATCCACCCCAGTGGGAGATTAAATTCTTCAGAATCGTCATCGTCGTCGTTGCCCTCATCTTCATCGTCATCGTCATCGTTGTCGTCATTGTTATCATCATCATCGTTTTCGTCATCTTCATTGCCACTGTCATTAGTTTAAGCCAGACATGGATTATGATGATTGTGATGAAGTTTGGGGATGACAATTTGGACATCCACCCCGGTGAGATAGTTCGGAATCATCATTGTCGTCGTCGTCATCTTCATCGTCACTGTCATTAGTTTAAGCCAAACATGGATTATGATGATTGTGATGAAGTTTGGGGATGACGATATGCACATCCATTCATAGTCCCTTATATTCTTCCAGCATCAAGGTGATTAGCGAAGAGGGAAATAACACCCTCCATTTCTATTTCATCTTCTTACTTTGATTGACTATTGGCTTCAATAAAATTTAATGGATCTCTAATTCACTTTCTTTCACTCTGGCTTATTACGTAAAGAGAAAAACCAATGTGATTTTTACATAGGTAGAGGGGACTACATATTGAATGGAGGGTATGGATGGATCGAGGAGACAGAGCCAAAGTCATCCTTAACTTTCAGTTTGAAACTCCTTCTTTATCGTCAGATATCTTGATCATCAGATTTCTTAATTGTGATATTCTTCTCTCACATCATCAATCCAGGCATCTCATATTTTTTGGATTTTTTTAATTGTATGCCCCGTTTTTTTATCGTTTAATCAGTATACAATTGCATGTCCATTTACCGAAAACTGTAACTTTGTAACATCCAAAAAATATTTATTGTAATCCATATTATTCATTTTCTGTAAAGCATTGAACATGACGTGTACATGCCTTCTTGAGTTCTAAAATTGCACTGATTGCAATTCCAATCTAGCTCTTTTTTCCTTGGTCCATGTCTCCCCCTTTCAGAAACTCCAAAGTTTAATCAATTGTGATTTAAATTGCCCTTTTTTCATTGTTCAACATCTCATTGTGCACATAAAATATAAGAATTCATCAAAATGATTAGGGCCCCACAATTTTGTGATGCAATAGTGGTACCTTTTGGCAATGATTGGAAGGCCAATCATTGGTCGCGGCCATGATAAGCTGCGACCAATGATAAGCCACAATCAAAATTAATATGATTGCAGCATTTGACAACACGTGAATAAACTTGAAAAA
Source organism: Wolffia australiana (assembly GCF_029677425.1). NCBI lineage: Eukaryota > Viridiplantae > Streptophyta > Magnoliopsida > Alismatales > Araceae > Wolffia > Wolffia australiana. The sequence continues at coordinate 2,533,448 of NC_135851.1, read as the reverse complement.
AAATACAAAATCGCTGTAAGTAATTCCATAAAATATATTAAAAATATGTCAAACAAATCCCTTAAAATACCTCAAAATCCATATAATTTAGAGTATTAGTTTAAAACTAAATTCAGTCATTTTAAACCTGATAACACATAAATGGTCATTGTAGTGCATTTAGACAATGAAAATTCATGATATTAATATTTGAATTACGTTTTATCAGTGATGTAGTCAGTCGTTCGCAGCGGATGATGCTGGCCAGTCAAGAGATGGTTGTTGGTAGTGAACAATGATGACGTGTGAAGTTATAACTTTGTTATAACGGAACTAAATTTTTAGAAAGCTTGCATCTAGGCTGTACATCGGAATTTTCGTCCAAATAATGAAGAGAAAATCACAAAATCTCATACTCACTTCCCCAAGGGATGAGTGAGTGGTGATTTTTCTCCAAGAATCTTGATCAACCTTGAAATATCTCTTCCATTATCTTATACTGACTAAAATAGATCAAAGAAATGAGATGCAATACACCACAATCAATAAGGTGGGAGCATAAATACAAGATAAGATGCAAAGAGAGAATGACGGAGGTTAAATAGTACTTTATCTCTCTCCTTGCCCATGGATTTAGTTACATGGGTTTGAAGGGCTAAGGTGGCTTGATCTCCAGCCTGGATCCACATCCTTATTGCGAAGATTTGGAAACAGACTTTGCCAATCTTCGCCAAGATAGGAAAACCTTATATTCCATAAAATACCAATTGTCATTTGATTATTTGCTTATGAACTGTTGTCAAAATCAGAGGATATAGCTCCATGTAGATCTTGCTTTAGATCCATAATTAAAGGAATGTCTAAGCTCATCATGATCATTTGCTGCGGCTAAAATTACTGAAACTTCTCCAATATGCAATTTGAATATATGTACTTATCCAAGTATTGATAATGGCAGAAAAAAAAGAAACCATCCCCAATGCCCAAGATTGAATGATGTCATTATAAGTTTAAAACGCTGAAAAATGACATCATATGAAACATTTTACATTTCTGCAATTTAAGAGAAACTCTGCCCTGAATACCAGATCAATCATTAGCTGAGCATCCTTAAAACGAAGAGACCCATTTACAACTATGGAAATAAGTGATGAATATCGCTTTACAATGCTGATGTAACCCTGAAATCTTATCTCCAGCCATTCTGCATTAAAAACACAAACAAAAATCTTTCTTCACCAACCCATCTTCATGCTGGATTGTCAGTCAGATTTTTGAAACCACCCAAGCTGCCCAGGAAACAAAATGCAGCAGAAATAAGTATATTTTAAAATAGATGTGTCCAATTAAAATAAATGAGATTACCTTCCAAGAATACATCAAAAGAAAGGCGACTGTATCTGCTGACCAAACAACAGCAAAAGACTTCACGAAAAATGGGATTGTGACGTTGATTAATGGGACGAGGAGGAAGAGGTAGTTCAGAGCTTCCTTTTCCTGCTTAGAGCAGTCTCTAGCTCGAAGTGATGGAATTGCTGCATTAAAAGGAAAACAAATCATATTATGAATTTTACTTCACAATATTTTCATGGTGTAAGTATGTTACCTAAATTGCTTTCAGACTTTAGAATAAATACGAAGACATTTATTGATTTCACGAACACATTCGAGAGTATCAAAATTGAAAAAAAACATATAGTATCAAGAGAATGTAAAAACAATCATGGGGTAAATATGTTACTTAAATTACTTTCAGACTTCAGCATAAATACGAAGACATTATGCATTCTTTCAACTTTTAGATTTTTTTCTCTTAATACGAAGACTTTCACATCCTATGGAATTCCATGGGCATGATTTCTCCGTCTCAACGTTCCATGAACAAAATTGAGAAAATAAAGACACACAACTCATGATGTAAAAACCAAGCTTTACAAATAAGAAGACATGAAGCGCCCCATTTCATGACCTAATAAAAAATTGACAAAATCAAGATACCACAACAATTAATGATGTACTATGGAACTTTTCACATTATTCTACATCCCAGTGAATTCCACAGCTAATCTCATTATTCCAAGAACAAAATTTGCGAAAATCAAGAAAAATGACCAGAGCAGAAACATATTATAGATTTACTCTATCTCTGCGAGTTCATATTCGATAAGATCTACTCTGTCTCTGCTACTGTTCATCAGATTTATATTCTTTAGATTTTCACAAATTTATCCTTTCGAAAAAATCCAAAAAATCAGAGAAAAAGGATAAGAAAAAGGCACAGAATGAGAACTCATTTGATTTACGAGAAAAAGCAAAAACAATGAACAGTTGCAGAGACAGCAAGGACCATGCTTAAAAATTCACAAAAACACGAATAAAAATTTAAAAAGCCTGTGGTTATCTATTAATCTGATGAACAGTGACAGATATAGCAACGATCACACAGATCATGAGACCCCCCCATCTCACAATTTCGTGATAGAAAGTCATAAACACAGAAAATTAGGAGAACATATGTGTTTGATTCATTAGGCGAGGACGCAAAATCTGATGAACAGTCCCCAAGACAGAGGAACTAGAAGAAAACCCAGACAGAGATAGTCGATTCCGTGCACAAATAATCACATGAAAATAAAAATAAATAAATAAAAGAGCAGCTGGACATTCTGGTTAATTTATCAGACGAAGAATCAAGATCCGATGAAACAGTCACAGAGGTAGAGATGAAATCAATGAACATCCAGACAACGCGTCCAAAATTCTCAAGCACCGAACTTTAAAAGAAAAAAAAATAGAAAAAATCGAGCAGAGCAGGATAATCGATTTATGTATCCGATGAAGAATCACAGAGATGAACTCAGAGAACATCCAGATAGTGATAGCCACATCCACGTTCAAAAAACTCACAAAAACCGAAAATTAAAAGAAAAAAAAGGAAAAAAAGGATATCAGGTCAGAAAAATACGGTTAATTTATCAAACAACGATTCAAAATCCGATGAAACAATAAGAGAAAGACAGAAAGATGAACTCACTGAACATCCAAATAGACCACATCCCCATCAATCTCCAGATATCTGGTTCATCGGATGGAAACAGGAGATTGAAGGAGAGCGCCCCTCCCAAGAGCATAGAAACATAGCCCTGCACCTCAAAAACAGTATAAAGTGTCGTTCCAGGCACTGCTGGATTCTTCGACGCGGTCGACGCCCTCGGTGCAAACGTAGCCGCTGTCTTTTGAACCACCTGCAGCAAATCCCAAGCCTTTAAACAAGAGAAAACACCAATTATTGAAAAAGATTGAGAAAAAACACTGTTTTGCATCCGACCTTCCTTCTTGATGTTCTTAGAAGAAGAAGACGATTGCGAAAAAATACAGATTTGAATCCAACCCAGCTTCTTAATTTTCTTATCAGAAAGGAAAATAGCGACAAAATTAATAAAACCCCGGGAAAAAGCGAAGTACTGATAGAGATTGAGAATAATCGATGTTTTTGCATTCGACCCACCTTCTTAATTTTCTTATACGAAAGGAAACTATCGACAGAATCGATAAAACCCCAGGAAAAAGCGAAGTACTGATAGAGATTGAGAATAATCGATGTTTTGCGTCCGACCCACCTTCTTAATTTTCTTAGAACAAAGGAAGATAGCGAGGGAAGAAGAAGAAGAAGAAGAATCGATAAAACGTAAATTATTGAAAGAGATTGCTAAAATTTACTAATTTGAATCCAACCAACCTTCTTAATTTTCTTAATAGATGGAAAATTGCGGGGGAGGAAGAAGAAATAACCGATAAAACCACGAGAAAATCCCAAGGTCAGAAAAGAACTGCAGAAAATTACAGATTTGAATCCGACCCACCTTCTTGATTTCCTTGTCAGATGGGAAACCAGCGGAGGAAGAAGAAGAAGAAGAAGAAGAAGAATCGACAAAACTACGAGAAAACGTGAAGTACTGAAAGAGATTGCGAAATATTACAGTTTTGAATCCGACTCACCTTATCGATTCTCTTATCTGAAGGGAAAACAGAGGGGGAAGAAGAAGATGAAGAATAATTGATTTAACTACGAGAAAACGTGGACTACTGAAAGATTTTGCGAAAAATTACAGCTTTGAATCCGACCCACCTCAAAGAGAAAATAGAGTGGGAAGAAGAAGATGAAGAAGATCGATAAAAATACGAGAAAACATGAAGCGCTGAAAAATATTGCAAAAAATCACAGCTCGGAATCCGACCCACCTTCTTGATTTCCTTATCAGATGGAAAACCAGCAGGGGAGGAAGAAGATGAAGAAGAATCGATTAAACTACGAGAAAACATGAAGTACTGAAAGAGATTGCCAAAAATTACAGCTTAGAATCCGACCCACCTTCTTGATTTCCTTATCGGATGGGAAACCAGCAGGGGAAGAAGAAGAATCGACGGAAGGAGGGGAGATTTGAGGTGGGCTGCTTCCAGAATCGTCGACGGCGGTGGAAGATTCGGCGTCTCCGCTAGCTCGGAAGACGAATCGTCTTCTGGGTCGAAATTGGGGAAAAACAGGAAGATTGGGAGCTAAGGAAGAACTCCATGGAGATGAAATCAGGAACATCTCCCCTTCCTTCAATGGATTGGAGGGGAAGCAGATGAACAGACGAACTCAGTCCTGATTTTCCTGGTGTTTTAGCTCAATCTTCTCCTCCTATCTGTGTTTTCTTCTAATGTCCTATTATCAAGTAAACTCAAATTAAAAATACTTTTTCTGGGTTCTTTATTGGAATTTGATGTTATATATCTCACTCCATTTCACTCTACATCACAATTATTTTTTTTCTATATGTCATTCCAAACCAATCTCTACCTCAATTACTATTCTCCCAATGTCCTTTTATCAAGTAAACTCAAATTAAAAATACTTTTTCTGGGTTCTTTATTGGAATTTAATGTTATATATCTCACTCCAACTTATTCTATTTTTTCTTTATCACAAATGTATTTTCCCTAAGAAAAATACCCCACGTTGGATGTCCTTTTCAGCTTGCAGATACAAAATAATAAATTATTTCACTACGGATAAAATAGCACTAGTAGATGTGTCTTTCATCCTCCTGATCATTATAATACAGGGCATCATAATTCATGAGGACCTGATTGTTCCAAAAGCTTAAAAGAAAAGACTTAAGGTTAACAGTTAAATGTAATACTTTGTTCATTGTTACTGTTTTCCTTACTCTAGCTCCGTTTTTATGTGACCATTCATTATTTTTTACAGCAAGACTATTTGTTCGTGGAGAGCCCATTGAAACCATTCTTGTAAATTTCATCATACTTTGCTGTAATCATTATTTTTTATTAATTATATCTAACCATGAACTAGGTGAAATTTGTTTTTGAATAGGTATTGCTATTAATTAACTAAGATCACAAGGTTTTTGAATTATCAAATAATGGACTAAGAACACTCTCAAGCCTTCTTAAAAGTTGAGTTGACATGATATAAATCGGATATATAAATATATATCATTATCTTGATTTAAAATTTTGAATGGCATTATATGATGAAAATATACTAATATCCTGTGAATATAATAAGGAGTTACTACATAAAGTGTATGCATTATCATAGGATACATTATAGTATTTAAGTTTAGTTGTTAAAATAAAATGGTCTCTTTATTAAAAGGTTATAGTTTCCTAGAGAACAAATAGTTTAAACTTAGGATATGTGTGTTACGGAATGTCATCTCTATAGATTATACTTAAATGTAAATGGAAATAAACATTATAGCAAACTTCTTATGATAATTGGGTCGGCTGCATCAATGTGTAATAGATTTTCTCATCATAAGAAATAAAAAATATTTCTTTTAAACCAATACCAAGATAGGGGACTTTTTTGAGTGAGGAATCATAATTCCAGTGGATTGTGAATGCTACCTATATACTATTCTAGCACAAACATTTCTAGATTTTTCTGGGATTATTAAGGATGAAACTAAATCCTATTCTATATGCATATGGCGTCATGAGGCGATCTATTGATTTTAACTATCATGTTACTGGTTTGGGGCATAATGTTTAAACAGCCATTCAGAGTTATCATATAATATTGCACCTATGTAAGTCCCATTCGGATATTACACCTTTTCTTTAATTATTTTAATGTAAAACTTAGCTCCCTAAACATTGAACACAATTATTCATTTTCCCTATATCATCAAGCATCAGCCAAAACCGTAAGGTGAGTTTTTCCTTCCCCTAGGTTAATCACTAGTGATTTTCCCTTTCCCTAGGCCCAGAATTTCAGCTTATAATCCACCTGGCCTCCTTCACTTGGTTGTTAGAGAAAGGGAGAGAGAAAGAGAGTGAGAGAGTATGTGGAGGGGAAAGAGATAGGAAGAGAATGCGAGGAAGAGTGAGTCTGTGGAAGAGAGTTGAAGTGCAGAAAATAGGGTGGAAGAGAGGGAATGGAAGAGTGAAAGATAGAAAAGAGACAGAGGCTCTACTCATTCCTGAACCTGGAGAGATTGAAAGAGAGAGAGAGAGAGAGAGAGAGAGAGAGAGAGAGAAGAGATGGAGAGGTTCTGCTCATTCCTGAACCTGGAGAGATTGAAAGAGAGATAGAGAGAGAGAAAGAGAGAAGAGATGAAGAGGTTCTGCTCATTCCTGAACCTGGAGAGATTGAAAGAAAGAGATAGAGAGAGAGTGCAAGAGAGAGTGAAAGATAGAGTGAGAGTCTCTACTCATTCTTGAACCCGAAGAGTGTGAAAGGTAGACTGAGAGGCTCTACTCATTTTTGAACCTGGTGTGAGTGAAAGAGAGAGAGACTGAGACAGAGAGAAAACAGAGACAGACATATGAGAGAGAGAATGGAAGATAGAGTGAGAGGCTATACTTATTCTTTAACCTAGAGAGATTGAAAGAAAGAGATGGAGAGAGAGAGTGCACGAGAATGAAAGATAGAGTGAGAGACTCTACTCGTTCTTGAATCTGGAGGGAGTGAAAGAAAGAGAAAGAGGCTCTACTCTTTCCTGAACCTGGAAAGAGTAAAAGAAAGAGAAAGAGAGAGAAAGAGACAGAGAGATGGACACAGACAGACATAGAGAGAGAAAGAGGCTCTACTCGTTCCTGAATCTGGAGATGGTGAAAGAAAGAGAAAGAGAGAGATAGACATAGACATACATAGAGAGAGAGAGAGAGAGAAAGAGGCTCTACTCATTCCTGAATCTGGAGAGAGAGAGAGAGTGAAAGAAAGAGAAAGAGACATACAGAGAGAAAGAGCCTCTACTCATTCCTGAATCTAGAGAGAGTGAAAGAAAGAGAAAGAGAAAGAGAGAGATAGAGAGATAGACACAGACAGACATAGAGAGAGAAAGAGGCTTTACTCATTCCTGAATCAGGAGAGAGAGAGTGAAAGAAAGAGAAAGAGACATATTGAGAGATATACTCAGACAAACATAGAGAGAGAGAAAGAGGCTCTTCTTGTAGAAGATGGAGATGGAGAGGAAGGAAGAAGGAGAGAGATGGAGATAGAGTGAGAAAGATGTGGCGGCTCTACGCGATAGAGAGAAACTAGGGTTTTCTCATTGGTCATTGATGTGATGTTTCCATACAACCCTTATATAGGGCACACGAGAGAGAGAGAATGGTCAATGGGCTAATATAGGCCCAATAGGAGAGATAGAGTGATATAGATAGTGAGAGAGAGATAATCTCTCATAGAGGCCCTTATTGGGCTAGGCTATGGAAGCCCAATAAGGCCTTCATATGAGAAGATGCAGGCCTATATGGCCTACATGGGTAGGCCCTTATCGGGCCTACATAGTATACTCTAACACTTCTTATTCCTGAATCTGGAGAGAGAGTGAAAGAAAGAGAAAGAGACAGACATAGGGAGGGAGAAAGAGTCTCTACCCCTTCCTGAACATGGAAAGAGAGAGAGGAAGAGAGAGAATGAAAGATAGAGTGTGAAGCTCTTCTCATTACTGAATCTGGAGAGAGTGAAAGAAAGATAAAGAGACAGACATAGAGAGAGAGAGAGAAAGAGTCTCTACTCGTTCCTGAACCTGGAGAGAGAGAGAGAAAGAGGAAGAGAGAGAATGAAAAATAGAGTGAGAACTCTTCTCATTCCTGAATCGGGAGAGAGAGAGAAAGAAAGAGAAAGAGATATAGGGAGAGAGAAAGAGTCTATTCCCTTTGTTGAACCTGGAGAGAGAGAGAAAGAGGAAGAGAGAGAATGAAAGATAGAGTGAGAATTCTTCTCACTCCTGAATCTGGAGAGAGAGAAAGAAAGAGAAAGAGACAGACATAGGGAGAGAGAAAGAGTCTCTACCCCTTCCTGAACCTGGAGAGAAAGAGGAAGAGAGAGAATGAAAGATAGAGTGAGAACTCTTCTCATTCCTGATTCCTGAATCTGAAGAGAGAGAGAAAGAAAGAGAAGGAGACAGACATAGGGAGAGACAAAGAGTTTCTTCCCCGTCCTGAACCTGGAGAGAGAGAGAAAGAGGAAGAGAGAGAATGAAAGATAGAGTGCGAACTCTTCTCATTCCTGAATCTGGAGAGAGAGAAAGAAAGAGAAAGAGACAGACATAGAGAGAGAGATAGACATAGAGAGAGAGACATAGAGAGAGAAAGAGACATAGAGAGAGAGAGACATAGAGAGAGAAAGAGTCTCTACTCGTTCCTGAACCTGGCAACGACTCTCTCCAACAGGGGGGCTGCGCAGCAAAGACACTCCCTCTTCCCATCCTCGACATGCTCGGCGTTGCACCACGCGCAGAGCACCTGATGACCACACGGCACCATCACCGCGGCCACCTCTTCTCTGCCGCACTCCACACACTCCCACCTCCCCCTCGCCTTCTTCTTCTTCTGCTTCTTCTTCTTATTCCCTCCTCCCTTGCTCTCCTGCAACGGCTCCTCCTCTTCCTTCTTCTTCTTCTTCTTCTCCGTCTTCTTCCTCACCTCCTCTCTCAGCCTCCCCACTTCTCTCTCTAGCCACGCCTTCTCCCTCCCTGCCTTCTCTCTCATCAGCTTCTCCTCCCACCGCCATGACTCTTCCAGTCTCTCCTTCTCCTCCCTCTCTGGCCTGCACTGTGCCAGGGCTTCCTCCGTCTTCTTCACCTCCTCTCTCATCTGCGCCTGCCCAGAAAATCCACCGTTAGAACCTTCCCAGGAATAAACATCATGGGTTTCAAAATATTTTTAAAAATTATTATTCTCGTCTTTCCTCGCCTCCTGCCCAGAAATCCATTTTTAAAACCTTCCCAGAAATAAACATCATGGATAACATCATGGGTTGCACAATATTTTTCAAATTCTTATTTTCCTGTCTCCTCCCCACTTGCCCAGAATTCCAACGTTAAAACCTTTACAGGAATAAACATAACAGATAACACGATAGGTTTCACAGTATTTTTAAAATTCTTGGCCTCTTCTCTCCTCCCCATTTGCCCAGAACTCCAACGTTAAAAACTTTCCAGGAATAAACATAACAGATAACATAATAGGTATCAAAATATTTTTAAAATATTATCCTCCTCTCTCCTCCACACTTGCCCAGAATTCCAACGTTAAAACCTTTCCAAGAATAAACATGACAGATAACATGATAGGTTTCACAATATTTTTAAAATTCTTATTCTCCTCTCTCCTCCCCATTTGCCCAGAATTCCAATTTTAAAAACTTTCCAGGAATAAACATGATGGATAACATGATAGTTTCACAATGGATAACATGATGGGTTTGACAAATATTTTTCAAAATTCTTCTCTCTCCTCCCTACCTGGCGAGAATTTCACTATTGAAATGTTCCAAGGAAGAAACATAACAGATGACATCATGGGTTTCACAATATTTTTAAAATTCTTGTCATCCTCTCTCCTTACCGCCTGCCCAGAAATCCACCGTTAAAACCTTCCCAGGAATAAACATAACAGATGACATAATGGGTTTCACAATATTTTTCAACATTATTCTCTCTCCTCCCCACCTGCCCAGAATTCCACCATTAAAACGTTCCCTGGAATAAACATAACAGATATTGGTTTCACAATAATTTTAAAATTCTTGTCCTCCTCTCTCCTCCCCACCTGCCCAGAAATTTAAAAAATAATCGTCCAACTTATGAATTAAATATAATATATGTCACACACAAATAAAGAGCAAAAATTTTGAAAAAATATTTTTTAAAATATCAAAGCTACAAAAAAAATATAAGAAACATGTCCATAAAAAAACATGAAATCTACTAACAGCAACATAACTTTTTTAAGAATTGCAAATCCTTCCCAACATACCTCAATCCTGTCGCAATACTGCTGTGCATCGAAGATCAAAGACCGAAGTTGATCATCCTTGCGTCTCACCATATTCAACTTCTCAGTAAACTCGAGTCTCTCTCTATCCACGAAACCCTCTTCCTTGTCCTTCAGCCTCTTCCTCTTAACACTTTCCTTGATGGCAACCTCTCTCTCTCCTTGTAGCCATGAAATATCATCTTGCAAACATTTAACCACAACACCACACCTCTCAATCTGCTTCATGCTCTTGTTCAGCTCCATCTCAGTCATCTCTACTCTCTTAAGCTCATTTCCATGCCTTCTCAGTGATGCTTTCAGTCCCTCTATTTCCTGTCTGTTACTCTGCTGCCTATTTGTGGCCTGTCTCACCTTCAACGTAGCCCACTCCCTCCACCTGTTTATCCCCAGTGGCCCAAGGAAACAAAAGAATCAGTAACATTTTTCTCAGACTGACAGAGAACATACTTGTTTTTTGTTTGAATGATTTCTTTTTTAATCATATTTTCACAATTTTAAATAGACAGAATCAACTAATTTGTTACTATATACTAATGATAATGGAATAAGAGTTTAAAAATATAATTGATTTCAGATATAGGTCATGGGTATGTGCTGTCAATGTGTAAATACTATCATTTTTGGTGTGTTCCAACTCATACTGAAGAAGGTCTCTATTCCATTAGACTAAAAATTAAGACGTGAAATAACTAATCCAAAAATCAGTCTTCATGGGGGCAATCTCTCATAGTATAAGTAATCCATAGGTTCCAATCTAGAGATAATTACTAAGCTTAAAATAATTCGAAGTCAATAGGCAAGGATTAAGGAAGGAAAAAAATTAAAAAATCAAAATCCAAGAAATAAAATAAATAAAAATTAATAAATCAAAAAGAGAAAATTGAAAAAGAAATAAAATCCAATAAATCCAAGAACTAAAAGAAAAATAATAAGTGCAGTCAATGATTCGAAAAAATAATTAAATAATTTCTAGATGATTGAGAAAATATGAATAGAATAAATAATTATAACAAAGCAAAATATTAAAAATTAATAGAGGAAAAAAATAAAATAAAATAAAGAAAATGTGGAAATAGTAAAGCAAACAAAAACAAAAAGAGAAATGCAAAAAAAGGTTAAATCAAAAGTAAACAAAGACTGATCATACAAACCAAGAATAAGAAGAAAAATAATATATATTTTTTAAAAAATATATTGTCTCAACAAGGTGAACCCACCATTCCAAGGCCTTTTTTATCTCAATCTTCCTGCACACCATCTTCATAATTATCCTATCCCTATTCTTCTCCCCATCCAACACCCCCACCTTACACTCTTAATCTTTCTCCTCTCTTCTGCATGGCATCTTTCTCTCTCTTCCTCTCCCTCTCCTTAATAACAATGAACACAAAACACAAAAAAACAGTAATTCAAATAATAAAACAAAAACAAACTTAGAAGAAGGCATAGAACCCAAGAAGAGGAAGAAGAAAATAACTAAAAAAAAAACAAACCAAGAAGAGTAAATTTTTGTTTTAAAAAAGCCCAAGATACGAAGAGCACGGGGAACCCACCCTTCCAAGGCCTTTTTTATCTCAATCTTTCTGCACACCATCCTCATAATTATCCTATCCCTATTCTTCTCCCCATCCAACACCCCTATCTTGCACTCATATTCTCTCTCCTCTCCTACTCTTTCTTCGACGACCTCTCCTCTGCATGGCATCTCTCTCCCCCTCCCTCTCCCTCTCCCTCTCCCTCTCCCTCTCCTCCGCCAACTCCCCTCCTCCTCCCTCGCCAAGTACGACGTCGAACACTCCTCCTTCGCCGGAACCCGCAGCTCACCCACCACCAAAGCCCCCTCCGGAGCGCTCAACGGAGCGCTCGGCCGAGTACTTAGCCGATTTCCGGCGATCGCCGCGGAGTAGAGGTGCAAGTCCGCCACGAGCAACTCCCAAATCGCCTCCGCCACGCCCAGCCGAGGCCGAACCAATCGCAGAATCGCCACCATCTCCGCCGCGAGCGAGCTCTGCAGCTCTTCCATGTCCAATAAGTCATAGTCTTGGGAGAACTCTCCTGGGAAATTGGCTAAGTAATGGGCGGCGGAGAAGACGAGCGAGGCGGAGGCGTCGCAGTCGGAGTGGTAGAGAGGGGCGGTGAGGAGGGCGAAGGTGGCTTGCTCGGGGGAGAAGGAGAGGGCGACGATCTTGCGAGAGGAGATGGCGAGGAGATGGCGGGTTTGGGATTGGAGGAGGAGGGCGAGGGGCGCTTCCGAGGAGGGAGCCCAGCCGATGGAGGTGAGCTTCGGCGTGGGTATTTGGGATTTGGGTTGAGCCCAGAACGCCGGCCAGAGCTTTCTCGGCGGTGGTTTTGCGACTTCCATTCTTGCAGTTTGTGGAGAAGAAGAAGACAATGATGATGACGACGAAGAAGAGGAAGAAGTTAAGAAAGAAGATAAAGAAGAAGAAGAAGATGATGATGATGACAAAGAAGAGGAAGAAGTTAGGAAAGAAGATCAAGAAGAAGAAGAAGATAGAAGAAGAAGCGGAAGAAAGTAAAGAGGAAGAAGACAAAGAAGGAGAGGGGGAGGAAAATAAAGAGGAAGAGGAATAAAATGAAGAAGTAGAAGAGGAAGAAGATAAAGAAGTAGAAGGGGAACAAGATAATGAAGAAGAAGAGGAAGAAGATAATGAAGAAGATGAGGAAGAAGATAAAGAAGTAGAAGGGGAACAAGATAATGAAGAAGAAGAGGAAGAAGATAATGAAGAAGATGAGGAAGAAGATAAAGAAAAAGAAGAGGAAGAAGATAATGAAGAAGGGAAGGATGAGGATAATGAAGACGAAGTGGAAGAAGATAAAGAATCAGATGATGAACAAGAAGAGGAACAAGATAATGAAGAAGAAGAGTTAGAAGATAATGAAGAAGACAAAGAATAAGAAGTGGAAGAAGAGGGGGAAGAGGAGAAAATAAAGAGTGTCAAGAAGTGTAGGTTTTGGAGAGAGAGAGAGAGAGAGGAGAGAGAATATGAGGAAGAAGAACGTCAAGAAGTGGACGGTTCGGAGATCAACTGAAGAGAGACAAGAAAGGCGGTCAAGAAGCACGTCAAGAAGTGTAAGTTTTGGATGTGAGGTGAAGAGAGACGATGAAGAAGAAGGTTAAGAAGTGGAAATCTCTGGAGATGAATTGGAGATGAAGAGGGGAAAGTTGGCAAAGAAAAAGGTCAAGAAGTGGAAGTTTTGGAGATGAGGTGAAGAGAGACGATCAAGAAGAAGAACGTAAAGAAGTGGAGATGAATGGAAGAGAGATGATGAAGAGGATGAAGAAGAATGTAACCAACTGTTAAAACTTACGGATATGAAATGGAGATAATCCCACAAGAAGTAACACCAAGAAGAAGGTAACGAACTGGAAGAATGAATAGATATGAATTGGAGATAACCCCATATTAAGTAACACCAAGAAGAAGGTAATAAACTGGTAGAACTAACATATATGAATTGGAGATAACCCCATAAGAAGTAACACCAAGAAGAAGGTAATAAACTGGTAGAACTAACATATATGAATTGGAGATAACCCCATAAGAAGTAACACCAAGAAGAAGGTAATAAACTGGTAGAACTAACATATATGAATTGGAGATAACCCCATAAGAAGTAACACCAAGAAGAAGGTAACCAACTGGTAGAATTAATGGATATGAATTGGAGATAACCCCACATTAAGTTACACCAAGAAGAAGGTAACGAACTGGTAGAATTAATAGATATGAATGGGAGATAACCCCATAAGAAGTAACACCAAGAAGAAGATAACAAACTGGTAGAATTAAAAGATATGAATTGGAGATAACCCCACAAGAAATAACACCAAGAAGAAGGTAACGAACTGGTAGAATTAAAAGATATGAATTGGAGATAACCCCACAAGAAATAACACCAAGAAGAAGGTAACGAACTGGCAGAATTAAAAGATATGAATTGGAGATAACCCCACAAGAAATAACACCAAGAAGAAGGTAACGAACTGGTAGAATTAAAAGATATGAATTGGAGATAACCCCACAAGAAATAACACCAAGAAGAAGGTAACGAACTGGCAGAATTAAAAGATATGAATTGGAGATAACCCCACAAGAAATAACACCAAGAAGAAGGTAACGAACTGGTAGAACTAACAGATATGAATGGGAGTTATCCCAGACGGAAAAAGAACAAGAAGAAGGTAACGAACTGGTAGAACTAACAGATATGAAAGGGAGTTATCCCAGAAAGAGAAAGAACAAGAAGAAGGTAACGAACTGGTATAATTAAAAGAGATGAATTGGAGGTATCCCAGAAGGAGAAGGAACAAGAAGAGTGTGACAAACTGTTTGAACCTACGGAGATGAATTCGAGATAACCCCATCAGGAGCAACAACAAATTTGACAAACTGTTAGAACTTACGGAGATAAATTGGGCATACCCACTAAGGAACAACAAGAGCAAGTTGAGTATGTCTTGGAACTTGCGGAGATGAATAGGAGATAAACCAAATTTGGAGCAATTACAAGAAGAAGTTAAATATCTCTTGGAATTTACGGAGATGAATAGGAGATAAACCCAACATGGAGCGATAACAAGAACAAGTTAAGTATCTCTTGGAACTTACGGAGATGCATAGGAGATAAACCCCATAAGGAGTAATAACAACAAGAAGTTAAATATTTCTTGGAACTTAGGGAGATGAATTGGACATAACCCATAAGAATAACAACAAGAACAAAGCAGCGAACTTAAAGAGCTTGAAGAAAAAGAGCAAGGGAAAAAACAATTAATACAATTATTTATGTTTACTTAATATAACAAGTCGATATGTCCGAGTGGTTAAGGAGACAGACTTGAAATCTGTTGGGCTACGCCCGCGCAGGTTCGAACCCTGCTGTCGACGAAATCGCTTTTTTTCCGATCTTTTCTTTTCGGGCTACATTTCGGCCCATTTAAACTTCAATTAAGCCCGCTACTTCAGCATCGACTTTTCTTTTTCCTCTTTTTGTCTCAATATTTATAAAGGTATTTTAACGTTAAAAAATTGTTAATATTGATATTTCAATGAAACATTCATTATTATTGATTTTTCGTCACAAAATTCATATAGTTATGTTTAATGTTATAAAGCTGTTATTAGAAATTCATGCCTACCTTAGATTTCATATCTATGAAATATTCATTGATCATCGATGTTTTTCGTCCAAATATTTATAAAGTTATGTTTAACTTTATAAAGCTGTTATTAGAAATCCATGTCTAACTTAGGTCTGATATCTATGAAATATTCATTAATAATCGATATTTTTTGTCCGAATATTTATAAAGTTGTGTACGATGTTATAAAACTGTTATTAGAAATCCATGCCTATCTTAGATCTGATATCTATGAAATAGTCATTCATACCCATATTTTTAGTCTGAATGTTTATAAAGTTATGTTTAATGTTATAAAGCTGTTAATAGAAATCCATGTCTATCTTATACCTTATATCTATGAAATATTCATTAATACCGATTTTTCAAAAATCTATTAAGAGTGAATATAGTAGATAAGTATAACATCTATAGGAGTTTATGACCGAACATTCAAAGTTTCCAAATAATAAAAATTGTGCCCGAATGTGGAGTCAGGTGAGGCAAAAAAATATTACTCCTGGCCAGAATTTTTGCACTGTAATGAGCACCATCTCTACCTGAGCTTTTTTGAGGAATTATTTTTCAATGCTTTTAGATGGAAAATAATTCTACTGTCATGTTGTCTCTTGTCTTTTAAATTATTGTTAAAAAGCATTATAAATATTTTTACCCTATCGTATTAAGATAGTTATGACCATATTAAACTGATGCATAAAGGTTTGTCGACATGACGGAATGGGACGGAACAGGACGGAACAGGACGGAATGGGACAGAACCGGACTGAACAAAAACTGGTATGAAATTTGTCTCAAAATGAATAGAATATGACTGGCCAATGAGAGAAACCAATTAGATACATTATCTCTCTCTCCCCCCCCCCATTGCAACGCCTCTATCACTCCAATGTGTGCGGATCTATTTTAATTGATCCTTCACTCTGCCCTGCCCTGCTCTCTCTCTCTCTCTCTCTCTATCTCTCTCTCTCTCTCTCTATCTCTCTCTCTCTCTCGATATATATATATATATATCCATATATCTGTCTATGTATCTATCTATCGATCCATATATCTGTCTATGTGCACCTTAGATATTCTCCCAACGGGGAAACTAGGAGTCAGATAATTTGATCAGCAAATGCATGAGACTGGCAATTACCAAAACTAGGAGTCAGATAATTCGGAGAGATATAGACGTTGGAAGAGAGATACAGGTAGATCTGGTTACACACACACATATATAAGAGATAGAGAGATATATGGATGGAGATAGATAGAGACATATAGATAGTGGTAGAGATAGAGATATATATTGAGACAGAGACAGAGGCAGCGGTAGAGATAGAAAAAGATATACAGATAGACAGAGAGAGAGAGAGAGGGATATAGATGGATAGATAGATATACGTGTATAGAGAGAGAGATAGAGAGAGATAGAGGGATATAGATAAAGATAGACAGAGAGAGAGATAGAGGAATATATATGTATATAGATAGATATACGGATAGATAGATAATATGTTATTAATATGTTTGTTTAAGCAAATCAATTAAATTCTAGCCTTGGTTATTTTTGTCCCCGCATTTTTAAGAATACTAAGATGCCTACAAACACAACTCCTGGAAATCAAATAAACTGAATAAAAATTAGGAAACCTATGACATGAAATCAGTGATGTTTAGTTTATTTTTTTCCCTATTTTTACAATACTTTCCTACTACTACATTTATTCTTGTTGTCCCCATAATTTTTTACTCTTTATAAAGTAAAATTTTATTGTGGTTGTCTTGTGAGCAGAATTATGACTTGGCGTTACTATAATGTTCAATATTCTAGTATCAAGTTCCAGTACTGAATTTGGATGGGGCTTGGGCGATAATTTTTGTTCTTCTATAATATTCAAATTTCTGTCTTCTGCCTCTCTTGTCTGTCGTCATCTAAATTTGTTTGTATAGTCAAATATTTTTATACCCGTAAGATATTTTTTATAGTATAAATTAAGATTTTATATAATTTTATCAATGAATTAATTTTTTGATCTCTTCTTATCAGATTGTTGATAATTGGTAGCTACAACCCTTGTAATTAATATCATATGGGTCTTCGGAGCTCATCACAACTCTTTATGTTAGATGAAGGAGAGATGAATGCAAAGATTGTGCTTGATTTCTAGTAATAATAATTTATTTACCAATTTGTATAAATTTCCATGAGTGTGCATAATTTCCAAAATTGCCATTGTGCTTCCAATTTTAAAATACTGGCTTCTAGCACAAGTATCTTATAGTCAGATAGTTTGGTGTCTGTCTTTGGATGTTGGATACAAATTTCAAGTTTCTTAAATTAACTATAGATTACATTGTGGTGCATGGATGAGTAATCACATTCCAGTGGGAATGTCCCTTGTACACTAGTATTGAAGGCCCACTCAAACTCTCTCAAAGGATGAATTATTTCATAGGATCATAAACTACACAAAGGGCCATCTTAATTCAGACTCACATTCTTAAAGCATTGCTGTTTTTAATTTGTCTGTATACACGTGTGCAAGCACACTCACACACACAAAGATAGGGAATATTGGTGTATAACAGCTCTAAATATATAGGTACACATATCAACAATAAAAACAGGTATAGGTCTTAACACCCATACACACACACACACATATATACATATATACCCATATATATATATATTATATAATATACTCATATATATATATTATATATAATATAATATATATATATATGGATAGATAGATAGATATAGATATATATCTATGAATGTGATGGTATAGACAAATGTATACAAATCATCGTTTCCATTTTTTTTTGGCAAAGTATTTTCAATATTATAACACCTATTGTGACTTTATAGTATTTACTTAAACCCCACAAATGAATGACCAGGTAGAGAGGACTTTATGCCCTTAGTCGTTATGTAAGAAGAAATGCTACACTACCTTGACTCCCACTGAGGCTTTTCCTTAGATTGTTGAAGAAATAAAGTAAAATTGATAGGTTTACCACCTAATATCTAATCAACAGTTCTACTTAGCCTAATTCGGAAGACCTTGTATCTTGATTGTTTAGGAATTGACAAGATCTTACTATTACACAACCACATGGCCCATTAGATGCTACACTTAAATCCCCTTGGACTGAGAAACACTGGATGACTATTTTCCCTGACCCTGTTTTGAAGGTCCAACTCAGTATTGCCATGTAATTTCTCACAACTACTTCTATTGTAGCACATCTAAAGATAAATAAATAAATAAATATATATATATATATATGTATATATATATCTCACAATGCTCATCTATCCATTATTGAAGTATATCTCGTTTGAGATTTTGATTCAGATCAGAGTGCGGATGATTGTATTTTCCATTGCGCATCTTTCCATTGCTTGTCTCTTCTCATATGGATGTGATTGATGTTCTTGTTGTGCCCAAAATGCACTGGGTGAAAACAGCACAAAAAATAAACTTTTATGGATATGACAATGCCGCTATCCCAAATTTAATATTCGGTTAGAGGATTGATATTTAGAGTGCCAAATCTCAAGTAAGGTTACAAACTAATCTTATCTGGAGTGTTATCCTCTCCGCGCCCGCTCGTAAACTCGAACCTCTGTATCCATCTCTCTCTTGTTTCTCATCTCCCTTGGGCCATTTTAGGGAGATGGGAAGTTCCTTGTTTGGCATCGAACAAACACTGTTCAATGACGAACTAACATGTCAAAAGCAAGGTTCATGTTCGGTTCGTTCGTGAACCGTTCGCGAACACTACGCGTTTTGAAAAATGGTAAAAAACTGTATTATTGGAGAGAGAGATAGAGATGAGAGAGGGAGTGAGGGGGACGGGAGAATGGGAGAGGGGTGGGGGGGGGGAGAGAGAGAGAGAGAGAGAGAGGGAGGGAAGGAGAGGGAGAGAGAGAGGGAGAGAGAGGTGGGGGACGAGATGGGAGGGGGGACCAGAGGCGGAAGATGGGGTCGGGGGGAGAGAGAGAGAGATCGCCGGTCCCCCCTTTCTCTACAATAAGGGAGGAACCAGGGGACGAGAGAGAGAAAATATTATCATCATACTGTAAAAAAATTTCCTCGGGAATCCCAGATGTTTGTGAACTGTTCGTCTGTCAGCAAGCTGTTTGCCAACCCGTTTGGATTAGATTTTTTCCATTCGTGTTCGTTCGTGTTTGTTCGCATGTTCTTGAACGAACAAAACCTTTTCCCCCATCCCTTGAACAAAAGCGGCACGCGGCTCAGATTTCTACCATAGACCCGCCCGGACCAGCACACATATAGCTCAGAGCGGTCAAAATTAGTTCACTGGCACAAATTTTCACGCCTAACTGATGCCGGACGTCGTCTCAACGGCGTCCGACCGTCACCGAGGGTAGGAACTCGGTGTCGTATCACTAACTAATCGGTTCACGTCCACGACGTCAACCGATGGATATGCGGAGAACAGAAATGCATGTATGACGATAACGAGGATGATGGTCCTACTATGGTACGTGCAATGCGCCGACAAGCTATGAGAGCCAATCCGGAGCGGGGACGGGGTCGCCTAGCTGGGTTGAACCAGCCCTCCAAGTCGTCCGAGGTGGGTCGAGGGCGCGCACGCCGTCGAATGGGGTAACTCCCACTGGAATGCTCACACGCGTCGGGGCGTCCCCACTGCATCGACAGGTAAGACGCCGTCTTTGTTTCGTCGTTCTCTCAATCTGTCTCACTCACCTATCTAACCCGAGCGGTGGAGGCAATACGAAAGTACTGTAAGAAATAAGGACCAAGAAGCGAGGATGGCAGGTACCTCGTCGCGGGCGGCGGTTGACTCAGTAGGAGTTTCCACGAGAGGAGCGCTGGTGAAGGAGTATACCAATCACGAGCACGTGACAAGGGAGGCGGCCGGGCGCAGCAACAGCAGTGCAGCAGCGAGAAGCGGGCGGCGCGGCAGCGATGATGATCGATGTGGACTCACGGTGCCAGCTCACGGCGGGCCCGGCAGTAGTGCTGCGGCGTGTCGGTCGAGCAGGTCGCACTCACGGTCGGCGCGCAGTGGCAGCAAGCCGCGGCGCTCGCGCGACCAGGTCGCGCAGCTGGTGGCCGGCTGGGCGCGGCAGCGCGCGCCCGGTCGCGCGCGGCTGCGGCAGCGGCGCTGATCGCGATCGGCAGCGAGCGGGCGCGACGGGCGGCCAGCGCGGCTGATGGCGGCGCGGCAGCGGCGCTGCGCGAGCGGCGGCGGCGCGGCTGGCAGCTGGCGCGCAGCGGCTGGCGGCGACTAGCGGGCGCGGCGAGCGGCGAAGCGGCGAGCGGCGCGGCGGGCGGCGCTGGCGGCGGCAGCTGCTTTCGAGCAGCGAGCGCGGCGGCTGGCTGCGGCTGCGACGAGGCAGCTGGCATGGAGGCGGCGCTGACGCTGATCGCAGCGACGATCTCCTTCCCTTCCCCTTCTCTTCCCCTTCTCTTCTTCCTCTCTTCTTCTTCTTCTTTCTCCTCTTCTTCTTCTTTCTTCTCTTCTTCTCCACGACCTGACCCTTCTTTCTCAAAGTGCAATTCTTCAAAAATTAGGTCAAAGGTAAGGGAAGCACCCACCTCTTCCCCTTATATATGGGTGAAGATGGCCCTTCCTTAAGTCCAATAACACAAAAGAAAAGGAGAGAAAATAAGCAAGAAAAATAGGAAACGGGCTTGTCAGGCCCAACATAAAAAAAAGGGGGGGAAAGGGTTCCTCCTATGGGCCCTTCCCCCGCTACACGACAATACGAATAAAGGGAAAAACTATAAGATAAAGTAACTGACTGTAACGGTGTGCTCCGGTGGTCGGCGTCCGCGTCATGCCGAGTAACGGAATGCGGGATCCCGTGTTGCTGCGGCGGCTCGTCGTGGTGGCTGGACTCGTCTTGGTGGCGAGCTGGGTAGTGCCGGCTCCTCGGGTGCTGAGTCGGGGAAGTCCTGCTGCTCCTCTGCTGCTGGCTCGATGACGACCGGTGGTGACGCGCCATCACTAACCCTAAACCCTAAACCCTACTTAAAGATCGCCAGTCCCCCCCTTTCTCTCTGATAGGGGAGGAGCCAGGGGACGAGAGAGAGAGAAAATATTATCATTATATTGTTAAAAAATTCATCAGGAATCCCAAATATTTGTGAACGGTTCTTACTGTTAGCAAGCTGTTCGTAAACCCGTTTGGATTGAATTTTTTCCATTCGTGTTTGTTTTCGTTTGTGTTTGTTCGCATGTTCTCGAATGAACAAAAATTTTTTATCCATCCCTAGGCCATTTTGAGCTGCACGCGGCTCAGATTTCTATAATCGACCCGCCCCGCCCAGTGCACATAGAGCTCAGAACTGTCTAAATTAACTCACTGGCACAAATTTTCACGCCTAACCCTAAACCCTAAACCCTACTTTGAGATCGCCGATCCCCCCCTTTCTCTCTGATATGGGAGGAACCAGGGGACGAGAGTGAGAGAGAGAAAATATTACTATTATATTGTAAAAAAATTCCTCGAGAATCCCAGATGTTCGTGAACCATTTGTCTATTAGCTAGCCATTCGCCAACCCGTTTGGATTGGATTTTTTCCATTCATGTTCGTGTTCATTCGTGCTTTTTTGCACGTTTTGAGCGGTACGAGGCTCAGAGAGGTGATGCTGGACGGTGTCGGGGTGTCGTCCAGTCGTCACCGAGCGTGTTGACTCGGTGTGGAAGTGGGGCCCGTATCGGATTACGGCCGGGGCATTGTCGGATAGTGATCCTGAGCAGTTAAGAACTATGATGAAATGCGTGAGCGTCTAGTTGTAGTGCGTGCAAGCGCCGACTAACATGGGAATCCGACTTCCGAGAGATCGATAGAGTCGTCCAGTGGTGGCGAATGGGCCTTCCGAGCTGCATCCAAGGGGTCGAGGACGGTACGGCGCCGAACGGGTAAGGTCCCCGTGGGATGGTGCTCACATGGGACGGGCAAGCGCGACTCGTACCGAACAAGTAAGACACTCAAGATGTATGGTTCACTCGTCAAGTTCCGCTCACCTACGTCTAACCCGGGCGCGGTGGAGGCAATAGAAAGTGCACTGAAAAAGATAAGAGATGAGGGCGGGGCTACGTACTGTTTGTCGCGTTTGGAGATTGTCGTCTCCATATCGGGTGTTTTCTGTGGCGGCGTCATGGTGACGAGGAGCAGTGGTAGGCGGACAACGGTGTCGAGCGGGCGGGAGGCGACATCGGTGGTCGATAGGCTTCGGCGCGCGCTCGCGTGCGGAGGCGTCACAGGCGGTTAAGCGGCGGACACAACAAGGGACCGAGTGCCGAGGGCGGTGCGGACGGGGTGCGTGGAGGCGCGGGACGTCGACCGCGGTGGCGGCGGGTGGCACAGGTGGCCCGGGCGTACGTGGGCGATGAGGCGAGAGGCAGCTGCGGGCGACAGCTGGCAACTCAGGCGGCCTAGGCGTGCGTGGGACAGGAGGCATGAGTGCGGGGCAGCGAGTGGTGGCTGGCGGCGGCTGGCAACTCAAACAACCCGGGCGAGCGCAGGCGAGGAGGCACGAGCGCAGGGCGACGAGAGGCGGCCACTCACCGTGGCTAGCAGCTCTGGTGGCCTGGCCAAGCGCGGGCGACGACGCGCCTGGATGGCGTGGTAGGCCGGCGGCTCAGCACGGTAGCGGAGGGCTGGTGGCTCGACGATGGCAGCAGGGGCGGTCCTTCTTCTTCCTTTCCCTCCTCCTCCCTCTCCTTCTTCCTCTTCCTCCCTCCTTCTTCCTTCTTCCTCTTGGAACGGGACCCTTTCCTTCTCGATGGAATTTTCTTTCAAAAAAACAAAAGGGTGGTTTCTTAGGGCATCCATCATTCCCTTTTATAGGGGAACATGGATGACCCCTTACAACAAAGTCCAAACAAACAAAACAAAAAAGACAAACAAGAAGGGGGAGGTGAGGGGGCGTTGGGCGCACACACTCGTGGAAGCGTACTTGGACGTGAACCAATGTAGAAGATCTAGACGATGATCCCAGGACAATATGAGGAGAAACACCAAGGCATAGTTGTTAGCCTCGTCACGTCCCTGCGTCGTCACTGTCAAGAGAGCACCAACTCCAAGAGCGAGAGAGAGAGGAAGGGGAAGAGATTTCTAGTTCAAAAGAACTTTCAAGAAACTCTACTCAACTCAAAGGGAGAAAAGAGGAATACATCAAGGGATGTTGGGTTGAAGAAAACAAGGGAAATGGGAGGCCTTTTATAGGCACAACACAAGGCCTAAATGCCCCCTAAAAACTAGGCACGGTCCTAGAAAGTAGGTGCAATCCTATTTTCAAGGATAAGCTAGGTCATCCTATTTTCTAGGATGTTCCAAGTCAACCCCGACAATCCTGAAACTTAGGGCTGGGGGGTTTGACATTTCCAACTGGGGGAAAGACGAGTGTTCATCCCCTTAGGATGGATCTTCCCTCGCTAGACATGACAGCAACGGGGGTCAAAACAACGAACGACAACTAAGAACCAAAACGATGAACAAAAAAACGAAGATAATGTGCCCGTTACCCGGAGTACTTGAATCCGGGCGTGCGTGCCGTCACCTTGGCTTGCCAGGCGGCCTGAACGCATACTAGTGGTGATGTCGATGGCGATGGTGACGTCTCCGAAGACGTTTCCGGGGTTTCGGGTTGTGCTGCGCCATCAAGCGGTCTAAATTAGCGCTCAGAGCTCAGAGCGGTCTAAATTAGCTCACTAACACAAATTTTCTCGCCAAACCCTAAACCCTAAACCCTACTTCGAGATCGTGCTGAGCCGTGCGTCAATCCCTACTTTGGGATTCAAAGTTTTCCCGCCAAAATTTCCTTGCCCCTTGATCCAAATCAAACGACAGGTCAACGCAATCGTTGACTTTGGTCGCCCTTCGAAATTTAGCCGTCGGTTCTTAGAGCGTGGCATCCATCGGTCCGTTGATTCGTTAGGGTTTTGGGTGGGGTACGTGGCGTAATATTATAGCTCCTGGCGGTTACTTGTTCTCTCTTATTGCTACTAGTCAAATACTCTTCTCTGTTCATCTTCGCCTCGGCTAGGGTTTTGTGTTGTTCAGCAGGAGGTTGATTTTCAGTTCAAATTGTGTTCGTTGATGGAGGAGGATAAGCTGGATTTGGCAGATAAAGTTGCCGCTGTCTCTGTTTCTGGAGAGACGATTAGCAAGAAGTAAGCTTCTTGGATGGATGATTTTGTTGTTTTTTTCAGTATTTTTCTTAATTGTGCGCGGAATATATTTTTCTTCTCTGTTGTGAGATTTTTTTTCTCGGTTTTGCGAGCAGTGCGCTGAAGAAGGAGGCGAAGAAGAAGAAGCTCGAGGAGGAGAGGCTGCGGAAGGAAGAGGAGAAAAAGTCTAAGGTCGTCAACTTTTTTGATTGGTGTTTGAGGTCGTTGGAAAAGTCAAGGCTTAGAAATTTGATGCTTAGATTCAGATTGACGTTCTTCTTTTAGTATTTGTGGTAGTTCAGATCAATTGCGGGGTTGGATTAGCTGAAATCTTATGTTGGTTTTCTCTGTCTCGTCTTTGCCATCAAAATTTTTAACTGATGTTTGTGTTCTTTGGAGAAGTTTTACACTTTAAACGTGATGTGAATATTCAATTTGACCGTCACTATGATTATTTGGGTGGCACTTTGGATCAATTGCGAGAATGGAACGACAGGATTGTATGTTATTCTCTGGCACTTCTTCGCCGTCATTTTTTTTAATTGATGCGTGAGTTCTTTGGAGAAGTCGAACACTTCTAACTTGATGTGGCTATTCATCTTGACCGTCTCCTCGATTTTTTTTGGTACTTTGGATCAATTGAGAGGATGGAACGACAGAATCGTATGTCGTTGTTCTCTGTCACTTCTTCGGGGTCAATTTTTTTAATTGATGCTTGAATTCTTTGGAGAAGTCTAACACTTAAAACCTGATGTGGGCATTCAATTTGATCCTCCCCATGATTTTTTGGAGATAATTTTGAACATTTGCGTGGTTAGAATTACAGAAATCATAAGTCGTTGTTCTCTGTTATTTTTTTGCTGTCAATTTTATTAATTGATGCTTGAGTTCATTGGAGAAGTGGAGATGATAGTACTTTGGATCATTTGCCTGTTTGGAATGGCACTAATGGCGTGTTATTAGACAGGCGGCCGCGAAGCCAAAGGAGCAAGTGCCGAAGCCGTCGGCGGGGGATGACGAGGATGTTGATCCGACGGCATGTTCTATCTACTTTCCTTATTTACTTCTATAAAAGGCAAATCTTCACCCTTGAATTTATCTTAAGTGCAGCAATACTTTGAGAACAGACTCAAAACCCTTGCTTCTCTCAAGTCATCTGGCGTGAACCCGTACCCACACAAATTTGATGTCAAGATATCCATTTCAGAATACATTGATAAGTACCAGAGTCTTGCCGATGGGGAACATCTGAAAGATGTCGAAGTCAAGCTTGCTGGTACTTACTGGCTTACTTATCCATTGTGTTCTTTCACCGGAAAAAACTTATCAATCGTGTTCACTGTTTCCTGGGCTAGATACTGAGGGCCTGTGTTTTTTCATTAATCGCTTGTTTCAACCGATCGACTGTATTCCTTCACATTCGATTTACAGTAATGTTTCTTGAAAGGATACTGTTACAGTAATGTTTCTTGTCTCCTAATATTAAATCCAGGGAGAATAATGAACAAGCGGTCCTCCTCATTGAAGCTGTTCTTCTATGATCTTTATGGTGGTGGAGTTAAAGTGCAAGTAATGGCTGACGCAAGGTTAGAAATTTTCTTTGAATAAATATTCTCCGTGAATATACACTTGTTATTTTTGGAAAGTTATAATGTTTGGTGGATTAGGCAGTATTTCCTCGTTAGTGTATAATCAAAGTCGCTCTTCTCGACTTTGGCACAAGTTGTACATTTTAGGGCGCCTTGGGATGATTGAAACATGGATGACTGGTTCATATCGTCTACATTTCCCTAGGCTGATTCGAGACTATATTCAGAATCTCTGTCTGCCTATTTATGGTTTATTCTACTCACTGGTAGGGATGGCCACGGGGTTCAAAGCAAAATATTGTCTCAAGTGAGTGGGAATTCAAACCTCACATTGCCCAAATATGCGCCCGCAAAAGTTCTGTTGATGCTATGCAGAGCCTTACCCAGAGGCCTTTATTTATGATATTTAAATTTATTTATAGCTATAATTGATATCATTGCATTGCGGCCAACAATAACTGTGTCAGAGTTGGGGAGATCAGAATCCTGCTCCTCAGAATGAAATTGCAATCGCCTGCCTCCTTGCTATCTCGACCAATTTATTAAAATTCTCCCTTAGTAGGGCGATGAGCGGTTCAGTTTGCATTAGGGCTGGTCGATATGCAGTTTGGTTTGAATAAGGTCTGGTTGATGGACGCTATGAATGATTGATCTGAACCTGGCCAACTGGCTTAATCCCTACCCGCTGGTATAAAATTTTTTGCTATCATTCTGGTAGCTTCATCGTGTGAAATGCTGCTTCAATTCTTTGTTTTTTCTTTGTGATCTTTGGTCCAAGTATTGTGCATGAATTTATGCTCTCTTTTCATCTGGCAGAGACTCTGATCTTGATGAAGCTGAATTTTCAAGACATCATTCAGGGGTAAAGCGTGGTGACATCGTTGGCATATGTGGATACCCAGGTTCGTTATGTCTGAAAGATTTTCATGGGCACGTCTGTCAATGTGTTTTGATGTATCTTGTTCCGATATGATTTGGTTGTCGTCTGAAGGTGTTGTGGCCGGTGGGCTAACGTTATTAAAAAGTATGAGCTACTTCTTGGATGGCGAAAGTTTCCTTGAAGGAGTTGTTTGTTTCCATCTGTAGCGAGTCTAATGTCCCTTAACCTTTTTTCTTTTTCAATTTCCATATTTGATTATTGTTGCAAAGATTGCAATAACCTCTCTTGAGTTGAAAAAAGGCATTCTTATTTCTCATCATATTCTGCTCTCTTGAAGAATACAAGGACCTTGCTTTTCTTCGTGCTCAACAATGCATTGCTTTTTTGTTTGACTTATTATCTTCATGATTCTTTTTTCGTTTTTTTTCAGTTCTCTGGACTGAAAGGGCAGATCTTTCTACTACTTACTGTGTTGTTAATCAAAGTATTCAAAGTAATCTGTTAGTCACTGACATCATTCTACAGGAAAGAGCAAACGAGGAGAGCTCAGCATTTTTCCTAAGTCATTTGTCGTCCTCTCACCTTGTCTCCACATGATGCCAAGGCAGAAGGCAGCTAGTGCGGCAGAGAGTGCTTCTTCCAAGGTTTATTAACGATAATGCCCTTTCTTCTTTTTATATGGGTTTACACTCTATACTTACTTCACATCCTGATATTCATTCCAGAGTAAAGAGACTGTTTGGACTCCAGGAATGGTTCGGAATCCTGATGCGTATGTCCTCAAGGATCAGGTAGAACGATATCTTCATTTGAAAGAATACCATAAAATTGAATTTACACAGGCTGCTGAAACTTGGACAAAAGTAATTTATGTACACAATTTAATTATCAATCTTGTTGACAAGTTGTATAATCAAATCTCTGATTCAACTTGGAAGTTAGCTATTTTTCTTCATTTCTCGTTGCGCATGGTCTTTGATACAAAACAGTGTATCAGAGTCCAACAACAATCTTGATTAAATCTTGAATTGCAAATCCTCTAGGGTGTGACCAATAATAGAATCCTAAAAATGACAGCGAAAACTATGAATGTCATTCGAACAGAAGAAGAAAAACGATAAGAAGATAGATGGAGAAGGATCTCCCTCCAGGTCGATCTTCTCCCCTCTGGCCGTTGACGCCCGCTGCTCTGGCCTCTGGTCTCTACGACTGTCCCAATCTTTAAAAACAACTTCGCTCCTGTTTTCCTGCTCAGCTTGCACCTTTAAACGATCTTTCACGTGTGGGCCCCACATCTGTCTCTAACTAACTTTCACTGTCTTTGGGTTCTCTCTGATACTTTTGTGTGAAGAATGTATCAATCTTTAAGCGTTCTTGCTCAATTCTAGACACTGGAAAATGCATTTTCTAATCTTTGAAATATTGTCCCAGATGGTAGTTTTTTCGCTATATATTTGCAATATCTATCTGAACTTTGATGCTTCCTTGGTCTATTTTTCTGGAAAAAGTAATTGAAAGTTTCTTCTTTTCCTTTGCTTTATATTTTTGGTGTCATGATGGTTGATTTTATATGTTTTTCAGGAAACTCGCTACCGTCAGAGATACTTGGATCTGATGCTGAACAATGAAGTAAGGCAAGTATTCAAGACTCGTTCTAGAATAATTTCCTACATAAGAAGATTCTTGGACAATCTCGACTTCCTGGAGGTTAGAATCATGTTCTGTGACAACACCATTTCAACGTTAAGAGTGACTTTTTATCAACTTCCCTAAAAGGTTCATATCTTTATACCATACAGGTGGAAACTCCGATGATGAACATGATTGCCGGGGGTGCAGCCGCCAGGCCTTTTGTAACACATCATAATGAATTAAATATGAGGCTGTTTATGCGCATTGCCCCAGAGCTTTATTTGAAGGAACTTGTCGTTGGTGGGTTGGAACGTGTATACGAAATCGGAAAGCAGTTCCGGAACGAGGGCATAGATCTGACTCATAACCCTGAATTCACCACTTGCGAGTTTTACATGGCATTTGCTGATTATAATGACCTGATGGAAATGACTGAGAACATGGTATCCGGTAAGTACGTTTGTTGGTTTCTTTTGAATCATATTCTGTGCATGGCTAAAACTTTTGATTTTAAACAGGAATGGTCAAGGAGTTGACTGGTGGGTACAAAGTCAAATACCATGCCAATGGAGTTGACAATGATCATATTGAAATAGATTTCACCCCACCTTTCAGGTACCTGATCTTTCATAGTTCAGTTTCCTGTTTGACATCAACAGTGACAATTACTATGACATTAGTTGTTGTGCATGTCAATTGTACTGATCTCGTGGAAGGAGAAGTGACAAGAGATTTAAACAGCCTCTCTTACAACGATTAATTTAATGGCTAGTTTTACTAGCTGTTACTTACCCGATCTGTCATTTTGAACAGATCGGGTAATAATGGGCTTGTTGGCCCAATTCAACATAGACTTATTTTGGGTCTGTAAATACCAGGCTTTATCATAGACTTATATCTCTCATTTCTCAACCTCCATCGACCCTTCTTCTCCTCCAAACCCTCTAGGGTTTGTCATGGTATCAGAGCCCTAGGGCTCCTGATCTTCCCTCTCCTCCCTAGGGTTTGACATCACCCTTTAGGGTTTGAGATCCCCTTGATCTCACCCTCCCTCCCTCCTTCCTCATTTCTAGGGTTTCTCCTTTGAAACCCTAGAAAGGCTGTTCTCTGCAGCCTTCTTGGTTTGATCTCTAGGGTTTGATCTCACGTTCTCACCTGAGGACTTCCGCGCAGAAGCCGCGCAGCAGCCAGCCGCGCGACCAGCCAGCCGCGCGACCAGCCAGCCGCGCGACCAGCCGCCGCGCACAGCCAGCCGCCGCGCGACCAGCCAGCAGCGCACAGCAGCAAGCCGCGCAGCAGCCAGCCGCCCGCGCGACCAGCCAACCGCACAGCAGCAAGCGCGCGCAGCCCGGCTCAGCCGCGCAGCCAGCGCGCCGCCCGCCAGCGCAGTTAGCCGCACAGCCAGCCGCGCAGCCCGCAGCGCAGTCAGCCGCGCAGCCAGCCGCGCAGCCAGCGCGCAGCCAGCCGGCAGCCGCACAGCCAGCCGCACAGCCAGCCGCAGCCAGCCGCACAGCCAGTCGCGCAGCCAGCGCGCAGTCAGCGCGCAGCCAGCCTCACAGCCAGCCGCGCAGCCAGCGCAGCAAGCCGCAGCCAGTTAGTTGCTGTGAAGGTCCTCGCACTCCGCCCGTCCGCTGCAGCGCGCGCCCCCCAGTTTTTTTTCTTGAGGAAACCATGCCTTACACAGAGACCGACTTTGCGGAGAAGCCGCTCTCCTACAAGATCACTCATCCGTTGCCTCTGGTCCCGGAATCAACTCTTCTCCGCAGCCCGAATCTTCTGCAGTGGTCTCGCTTCATCGAGACCACCCTCAAATCCCGTCAACTGTACAAGCACTGCACCGAGGATCCCTTGACCGCCGATCACCCTCACTATGCGGCTTGGGACGCCGAGGAGCAGTTCATTCTTGGGTGGCTGTCCACGTTCACATTGGCCCCCGATTTCCGCGACCGCTTTCCCCATCAGAAAACGGTCAAAGGGTTTTGGGACCAAGCCACGAAATTTTGCAGGCGGGAGAATGATTGGTGGCGCATCTACGCCCTCGCTGCTCAAGCTTCCAACCTGAAACAGGGCTCTCTGTCGATCTCCGATTATGCTCTCCCACACAAGAAGGCGTGGGATGAAGTGGACCACTACCTGCCCACGGACGACCCCAAGTGCAAGACCTATCAGAACATGCTTATCCTGCGCATCATGGGGTTTCTCAACGGCCTAAACCGGGAATATGAGGCCATTCGTTGTCGGGCCCTGCACAACAAAGATGGCCCTCCGGATCTCGAGACGTTGGTTCAGGAGCTCCAGGAGGAAGAGAGTCATCTCCTTCTCCATGGGACTCCCACCTCCGACCCGGCTGTGTTTTCTGCTCTTCTGGCAGCACCTGCTGCCGCTGCTGGGCAGTCCTCGGCCCTCTTACCGACTCCGGCAGCCGCTGCCGCCTGCAAAAACACCCGTCTGCACCTATTGCGGGAAGCCGGGCCACTGGACGAACAAGTGCACTAAACGTCTCAACGACTGGCGAAAGAAGAAAGAGGCGGACAGCAAGGCCATGTTGGCCCACTCTGAATCTTCCCCGGCCCCGAGCACGTCTACCACGGCTCTGGACAGCATCCAAGCCGAGCTTGCCCGGCTCCGTGATCAGGTGGCAGCCATGCAGCCTTCTTCGACTGCCTACTTCGGCACATTTGGTGCGTCTTCCTCCCCTGCCGACACTTGGTATTGCGGCCATACGGCGTTTCAGTCGCCGGTCGTATCGGACACGACTTGGGTGCTTGACTCGGGGGCCACTGAGCACATGACCCCCCTCAACACTCGGTTCGTCTCCTACGTCCGGCATAGTGGTGCACGTACTGTTCTCACGGCCGGGGGTGGACGACTACGTGTGGCTGGAATCGGGGCAGTCTATGTGGACGGCCTTGGTGTGGTCCGCAACGTCCTCCACGTTCCCGACCTGCGGGCTGTACTTCTGTCACCACAACGCCTTGTTGATGCCGTCCAGTGCTCATTTCATCTCCAACCTGACGGCATGTTTCTGTCTGACAAGGTCGGCCGGACTACACGGATTAGGCGGGAGAACGGGCTGCTGTTGCTGGATGATGGGGGAGGGTCGCGGTGCGTCGCGGTGCTCCGGACACGACGGGGCGAGCAGCGGTGGGGACGACTCCTGATGACGCACCAGCGGCTGGGCCACCCGCCTTTTGCGACTCTTCAGCGTCTTTCCCCTGAATTATGTTCTGGCTTGGACCTTAAGACCTTGGTGTGTGACGCTTGTCAGTTGGCGAAGCATCGCCGTTCTTCCTTCACTCCGTCCTCGGCTCACACATCTGTCCCGCTGTTCTGGGTGCATAGCGACGTGTAGGGACCTGCCCCGAAACCTAGCTTGAAAGGTCATTGGTACTTCCTTCTACTTGTGGACGAGGCAACTCGCTATGCGTGGGTCTACCTCCTCACCGCGAAGTCGGAAGTTGCGCAGAATGTCCGTCATTTTTGTGCGATGGTGGCGACGCAGTTTGGTCGGGGTATCCAGCGGTTTCGCTCAGATAATGCCCGCGACTTCTTCAACAACGACCTCGACGCCTTCTTCGCCGACCGGGGGATCCTCCACGAATCTTCATGCCCTGCCACCCCGGAGCAGAACGGACTAGCCGAACGCCGCATCGGCTATGTCACCTCGACGGCCCGGACGCTCCTTATCGACGCCAAGGCCCCGTGGCCGTATTGGGGCGATGCCGTCCTGACGAGCACCCATCTCGTCAATCGCATTCCCACCCAGCTGTTGGCGTTCTCTAGCCCCCTAGACCGGATGAGCGCGGCCTTCCCCGACACGTGCCTGCGGACGAGTCTCTTGTCACGGATATTCGGCTGCACGGCATATGTCCACGACACGTCTCCGGGCCGGACAAAGCTTGACGCTCGTGCTGTTCGGTGCGTCTTCGTTGGGTACTCCTCTCTTCAGAAGGGGTATCGGTGCTACCATCCGCCGTCTCGGCGATACTTCATCTCGGCAAATGTCACCTTTGCCGAGCTTGAACCCTATTTTGGGGACCACTCTTCCTCATCCCGCCTCCCGTTGGATGAGGCTCCCTCGGCTCCCCACTTGGGGCCCGTTCCTTTCTTGGAGCCCACCGCTCCCGCATCTTCTTCCTCCTTCCATGATCCCTCTCCCTTTGATTCTTCTCCGTCGGTGACCCCCGAGGGGCCTTTTGGACGTGCTGTCCTCCCCATCTTCGCTTCCCGCAATCCGGCATGCTCCTCCTCTTCCTCCTTCCTCCGATCAGTCCCCTCTCGAGTCATCCTCCTCGCTTCCCGTTGCGCCTCCTCCCCTTGATGACCCTTTCCTTCCCTCCCATGACGAGTCTTCTTCCCCTGCTCCGTCATCTGATTCTCCCGTGGAGGTTTCTCGTCCTCCCCCCGAGGACTCCCCCTCCCCCCCTGCTTCCGCTCATCTTCCGTTGGCCGAGCCATCCTCCACCTCTCGACGATGACGACCAGTTGGGATGGCCCATTGCCCTCCGGAAAGGGGTTCGTCAGTGCACTCAGACGCCCCGTTATCCTCTTTCGCATTTTCTTTCCTTCGACCGGCTGAGTACTCCCTACCGGGTGTTTCTTGCTCGCATCGAGTCGGATCCCATCCCTCGCCGCTTAGCCGATGCTATCGCTTCTCCTCATTGGAAAGCGGCGATGGACGAGGAGATGCAGTCTCTACTCCGAAACCGCACTTGGAACATCGTCCCCCTCCCTCTTGGCAAGCGGGCGGTGGATTGCAAGTGGGTCCACACCAAGAAGCATCATGCGGATGGCACCCTTGAGCGCTACAAGTCTCGACTTGTGGCTCGCGGGTTCACCTAGTCTTACGGAGTGGACTACTTCGAGACGTTCTCACCTGTGGCGAAGATGGAGACCGTTCGCCTCCTCCTGGCCCTCGCGGCTCACTTCCGGTGGGCTATCCGACAGTTCGACGTCAAGAACACCTTCTTGCATGGCGACTTGACGGAGGAGGTGTACATGCAGCAGCCGCCGGGTTACTCTCTCGGCCCCCCTGGCCACGTCTGCCGACTGCGGAAGCCCCTTTATGGACTAAAGCAGTCTCCGCGCATGTGGTTCGGCCGGTTCTCCGCTGTTCTGAAAGCCGAAGGGTACACTCAGAGCAACGGAGATGCCACTTTGTTCTTCCGCCACCGTCTGACCGGGATCTCCATCCTTGCTGTGTACGTCGACGACATCCTCATCACGGGATCAGATGCTGCTGAAGCCGTTCGTCTTAGCACCGCCCTGGCCAAGGAATTTGAGATCAAGGCCCTTGGCCTTCTCCGATATTTCCTCGGCCTTGAGGTGGCGTACTCCTCACGGGGCCTCTTTGTTTCACAGCAGAAGTACGCCGTCGACTTGCTGACTTTGACAGGAATGACCGGGTGTGCGCCAGTGAGCACTCCTATCGACCCCAACGTCAAGTTGGGCAAGGGCGAGGACTCTCCTTTGACGAAAGCTCACCGCTATCAGCAGTTGGTGGGCAAACTCCTCTACCTGACTCACACTCGGCCCGACATTGCATTCGCGGTCAACCTGCTCAGTCAGTTCATGCACTCACCGAGGGAGATCCACAGTCAAGCCGCCCACCGGGTACTTTCGTATCTCAAGGGCTGCCGGGCAAGGACTCCTCTTCCCTCATAGCTCGGACAAGACGGTGAAGGTGTACACCGATGCCGATTTTGCTGGCTCCGTTGTGGATTGTCGGTCTACCACGGGTACTGCACGCGTTCGTTCTTGGCAGCCTCGTCAGCTGGAAAAGTAGCAAGCAGGACAAGGTGTCCCGCTCCAATGCCGAGGCCGAATTTCGTGCTCTTGCTGATGGGGCAGCCGAGGGACAGTGGATCCACAACATCCTCGCCGATCTTCACGTGACGTATGTGGGACCAATCCACTTCTTCTGTGACAACAAATCCACTATCGCCTTGGCCAAGAACCCCGGACAGCAAGGGCGCATCAAGCACATGGAGCGCAACCGCTATTTCTTCAAGGAACGTATGGACGAGGGCCTCTTCGACCTCGAATACGTCTCCTCTGCTGACCAGGCAGCGGATGTCCTCACCAAGGGACTGTCCCGGCCGCTGCTTCAACGTGCTGTATCCAAGCTCAATATGGACGACATCCATACTTCGCTTGCGGGGGGGTGTTAGTTAAGTGCTTATCCTCCTATTGGGCCCTATTCTATAAGCCCTTTAGGAGCTCTTATTTCCTCTCTCTCATAGGGTATAAATACCCTAATGTAAGCCACTTACTTCCTTATGTCAATCCATTCTCTCATTTCTCAACCTCCATCGACCCTTCTTCTCCTCCAAACCCTCTAGGGTTTGTCATATATATATCTTCAACAGTGCATTATAATCATCATTGGCATCTGGTTTGCAAATGCTGTCATCATCATCACCACAGTTATCCAATAGTTGAAGACGAAGTGTCATCTTCATTTTCATGGTCATCAGTTTTTTTATCTTAAGTGCCTGTAATCATGCTGTCGTCATCATCTCTTATATCATCATCCGTTCATCGTTCGATGATGATCGCCATGTTTTGAACTCACAACCGGAAGTTTAAGCATGCCGACCTCATTCTTGATGATTTATTTCAATCCTAAGTGAGGACTTAATTTAAAAGTTATCCCTTCGTCTTGCGAATGTAGGAGGATAGACATGATTGAAGGGCTGGAAACTCTGGCGAATCTTCAGATACCTAAAGATATAGCAAGCGAAGCTGCGAACAAGTACTTGATTGAAGCTTGTGCTAGGTTTGATGTGAAATGCCCTCCACCACAGACCACGGCCCGATTACTCGATAAGGTGTTAAATCTATTCTTCAATGTTATTTCAAGATCAGTATGTTTATGAATTGATTAAACCAATATCCTTTTATTTGATGTCCGGCACCAGCTTGTAGGACATTTTCTGGAGGAAACTTGTGTAAATCCAACATTCATCATCAATCATCCAGAGATAATGAGTCCTCTAGCCAAGTGGCATAGATCTAAGCCAGGACTTACCGAACGGTTTGAACTCTTTGTCAACAAACATGAGGTAAATTTTTTCGAAATTCGGTCGAAATTTATGCAGCCCATCTTGAAATTATCGTTGATGATGGCTTTTTCAGGTGTGCAATGCATACACGGAGTTGAATGATCCTGTCGTCCAGCGGGAGCGTTTTGCCGAGCAGCTCAAGGCATGATGAACTAATTTAATTGCTCCATAGTTATCTTGCGACCTAATTAGTTCTAGCATTTTCTGAATGATTGCTGAAGGCTACGGATACCTTCATCGGACGTTTAAAATCAAATATTTCTTTTGTTTCCTTGTCATAATTATATCTTTCGAATATTTTAAAAATTGGCATTCATATTTGTTTCATAGAAAACCAATATGAATTCCAATTCGCTGCTGATTTCTTAAATCTTTATATTTTGGAAGTCAAATTTTCATTCCTTGGTCATCTTCTTCAAAGAATTGAACTTTTTTTCTCCAAAACCTCTAAAAATCCAAAACATACTTTCTTCGAATATTTGATTTTATTTTAATCATTTTTATGAGACGAAATAACTTTTCTTAATATTTGTGTGCCTTTCGTTTTCATTGTATTATTCAACTTTTATCCTAGTTTCCTAAATCCTCAATTTTATCTGAAATTTATAAATTTGATGGAATTCAGGATCGGCAATCAGGCGATGATGAAGCCATGGCGCTAGACGAAACATTCTGCACAGCCCTGGAATATGGACTGCCACCAACCGGTGGCTGGGGACTCGGCATAGACCGCCTAGCCATGCTCTTCACCGATTCCCAGAATATCAAGGTTTTCCCCTCATTTTAATTTTTTTTTGAAGAAATTTTCCCTCATTTTAAATAATTCCCCATTATGTTCAAGAGATCAAAAAAATATTCATTTTTTCTCTTCTCATTGACTTGCAGGAAGTTCTTCTGTTCCCGGCAATGAAACCCCAGGACGAGCCCTCTGCCAAGGCCAAGGAAGCAGCCGCCTGAACAACACCTGGTCAATGATTTATTTAAATTACCATTCTGTCCTTTAATTTATATTTTCTCCGAGGAAAATGTATTCGAAGAGGAAACACAACCCCCATTTTTGTTAAGTTCTTTGAGGTGAAAGAATGGAAGGCTCATTTTCCCATCTTTTTCGATAGATCACTGCTTATTTGCAGGCCCATGATTTACAGCGTAGCCAGGAACTGGTCTATTCGAAGGGGGTCCCTGTTTCAATGTGAGGGCCAGGGTCGCCGAAGCCTGGTAATTTAATTAACGTGATGAACATGCCAATATATTTCCCTTTTTGTTTTTCTGTAAAACCATGCCACTCTACGAAGTAAGTTACTATCGTCTCGTCCCGGACAATGGTGGTAAGGTTATGACAAATCCCTGGACAAGTATGGGCTTGTCCTGAGCTGGCTTATTGTCTGTCCTGGACTATAACACATTCTAAACCTGACTATTGGACCGGTCTTGGGCCGGTCAGATTAGTCAGTCCATGGTTCAAATTAGGTAGTTAGTTCAAGATTAGGGTCGACCTCCCTCTTGGATGGGTCAACTTAATAGACCCATCGGTTGGTTAGGCAGACTTGACCCCGGACTTACTATCTGATACGTTCTTCACTCGAACGTATCGGAGAAGGCTATAACGACAGCAGAGGCATGCGCAGAGCCTGCAAGTCAGGAGCTCTTTAAAAGGGAGAACAGAGAGGGAAAGAAGATCAGAGTTCTGTGTCCAAGATCAGGACGGTCTGATTGACCGGAGGCCAAAGCAGTGGTTGACCATGACCTTGGCCATGGCCCTTTCCCCATTCTATTCTTTTCCTTAAGCATTGTTAAAAAATAATACTTCTTTTCCATTAGTTTGTGCGGACCTTGTCATTTTCGGCGCTGTTGGAATCTTGTACTGATTTAACTGTCTTTGGTTAATTGCAATTCAAGAATTCTTCCAAGATTTGCCGTTGGGTGATTGAGACACCAATTATATATCTCTTGGTTGGGACGGGCTAGTCGACCCGCGTGTGGGTACGACATGATCCTGGTTGGGATTGGATGGTCACTTTGGGATGCTGGCGAACCCAACCCAAAGTCAACCCAACACCCTGACCCTACCTATTGAGCGGGTTGACTCGATTGACCCGTGTGTAGTCGGTTTGGCTGACATAACCCCTGTCATGCCCTCTTGAGCGGGCCGGGGTAGGCGACACTCGTGTAGATTGAGCGGACCCAACACTGACCCGACCACCTGGACCCAACTGCCATGCCCTCTCTGCAGATATTGATTCTGAGAATGAGTAGCAGATTTTATATTAATGCATTGTGAGATTGATGCCCCCTCTGCAGATATTGATTGGGAGAATAAGTAGCAGATTGTATATTAATCCACAGTGAGATTGATGCCCCCTCTGCAGA
Source organism: Wolffia australiana (assembly GCF_029677425.1). Lineage (NCBI taxonomy): Eukaryota > Viridiplantae > Streptophyta > Magnoliopsida > Alismatales > Araceae > Wolffia > Wolffia australiana. Next base: position 2,495,299 of record NC_135851.1, on the reverse strand, counting down.
TATTGATTGGGAGAATAAGTAGCATATTTTATACTAATGCATTGTGAGATTGATGCCCCCTATGCAGATATTGATTGGGAGAATAAGTAGCAGATTTTATAATAATGCATTGTGAGATTGATGCCGCAATCACCTCTGCGGATATTGATTGGGAGGATAAGGAGCAGATTTTATATTAATGCATTGTGAGATTGATGCCTCAATCACCTCTGCAGATATTGATTGGGAGAATAAGGAGCAGATTTTATATTAATGCATTGTGAGATTGATGCCCCCTCTGCAGATATTGATTGGGAGAATAAGTAGCATATTTTATGATAATGCATTGTGAGATTGATGTCCTCTCTGCCAATATTGATTGGGAGAATAAGTAGCAGATTTTGTAATAATCAGTACGAGGCACTTGCTGATAAGTATGTTGATAATTATGATCTTGCATTGGTCGCTTCCCTTTGAAGTCTGGAACTTGGGCGTTGGTGTAACGGCGATTGTTTTGCCATGCTGAATATAGAATTCTGATGTCGATTTCAGCTTGCAGAGATAAATCCATAATCTCCTTGATTCCATATGGCCTGGCCTTGAGAACCTCCCTGCAAATTTCTGGTTTCAATCCTCTCAGGTAGGCATTCTCTTTGACATTGCTCTGGAGGTGAGGTAGCTGTGCTATAATATGTTCAAATACCGCCCTGTACTGTGACAAAACCTGTCTGTTGTAGGGATGGTCCTTTGGTGCGATGGGTGCGATTTTAGGCCGATGTGCGGTACGGTTCGAATTTTCGGACCGCACATCGGACAGTTTAATATTAAATCGCACTGCACATTGGCCAAGATCCTGTGCGGTGCGATTGTGCGGTTTTGGTCCGGTTTTATCTGTCGTTCCTCGTTCTCTTGTCTCTATCTCGATCCTCTCTCTCCCTCGCGGTCTTTTCTCTCGTTTCTTGCTCTCCTCTCTCTCGCTCTCATTCCTCTCTCTCCCTCTTTCTCTCGAGCGCTCCTCTCTATGTCGTTCATCTTTCTCTCTCTGTTGTTCCTCTCTCTCCCTCTTTCTCTCTCAGGCTCTTTTCTCTCTCTCTCGTTACTCACTCTACCGCTCTTCTCTTTCTCTTTGGTGCTCTTCTCTCTCTCTCTCTCTCGTTCCTCTCTCTATCACTCTTTCTCTCTGGTGCTCTTCTCTCGCTGTCTTGTTCCTTTCTCGCACTCTCCTCTCTCTCCTTACTCTATCGCTCTTCTCTATCTCTCTGGTGCTCTTCTCTCTCTCTCTCTCTCGTTCCTCGCTCTATCAGTCTCACCTGTCTCTCTGGCCCTCGGGCGTTCTTCTCTCGCTCTCTCGTTCCTCTCCCGAGCTCTTCTCTCTCTAGTTCCTCTCTGTTTCTCTCATTTAAGACAGGACGACACTCCTCTCTCTCGCGCTCCTCTCTCTGGGTCGTTCCTCTCTCTCTCTCTCATCCCTTTCTCGCGCTCAACTCTCTCGTCCTCTTTCTTGCTCTCTCTCTCTCTCTTGTCTCTCTCCCTCTATCTCTCTGTCTCTCTTCTATGTCTTGCTCACTATTCTCTCTCCTACTCATTCTTCCCTCCCTCTCTTGAGTACGCAGTTCAGTCCTCTCTCGTTCTCTCATTCGTCCCTCATGTTCATCTTTTGTCCAATTTTGTGCGATGTGCGGTTCGATTTTGTCGCACAAATTTGGACCTCACATTGATACGTGCTTTTGTGCTGTCAAAAAAATTGTGCGCCGGCCGAAAAAATTCGACTGGACCGCATGACCTTACTTATCTAGGTTTGTATCGGAAGGAGTGTAGAGGTCGAGGCAAGGTAGACGTTCCCGGGGTAGGAGAGTCCAAATGGGAATGATATGAGGGGTCGAACAGAGGAGTCAGGGATCAACCAGGGAGGAGTCGCCTGAAGACGTGGTGAAGGATTGATGATCGTGGGGCCGGGAATCGTCGGAGTCTAGAGGGGAACTAAACGACAGAGGTAGGGATCGGATTGGTAGAGAGCCGGCTGAAGATTCGGTGAGACTATCACAGGGATAGAGGATCGCTGGACGGTCAATGGGATGGGACCGAGACAGGGAGGATCGAGATAGTGAGTCAAGGGGCCATTCTTACCTTGAGAAGGACAGGCAAGTCTTGACTGTCCTCAAGGGAGGCCTACATATATTTATAAGAAAATGAAGCAACCTACCCTAAACATGAGATGACTAAAGTGTCTCTAGTGGGCTAAAAGGCCTAAGATACCCTTGGGGGTATAGGATTGTATCAGAGATTGCATGAATGACTACTATATAAGGTTTTGAAAAATTCAAACTGAGAAGCACACATTCGAATCTGCCCTCTATCGTTTCCTGTTGATGCCCATTCTGGATTTACTAAGTGTGGTGTATGGATTTAATCAAGGCACTCAATTAGTTCAATTTTCAAGGAGACTCCCATTGTTTAATTACAACTAAGCGCTGTCACCGCTCATGCGATATGATTTCTGGTCAGTCCTTTGAGCATCAAGAACAATACAAAAAGTGCAGGTTTAGTTGATTGATCTTCCCCCCAACAAGTAGACTACAGAGTGATGATTCTGAGTGAATGTAAGAAAGTTTGACACTTTGAAGTGACATTCTATGATTCTCTGATAGGTGTATATGTTTCATTTGAAGCCTCAATTATGGGCTTCATCCATTCCTCTTCAAATGACTATTTAGATCACTTGGTCTTCAAGCGGATCTCCTCACTTTCTGAGTACTTTTTTCTAGGTATGATGTAGAGTTAGATAAATGCATGGGGAAATAGAATATGTAAGTCATGTTTGACTCACAGGAAACCCAAAGTTCATTGTAGGACTGATTAGTTTTTATGTCATGTTTGTATATGTAGTTTGGGACACTCAAGACCATGGTTCTCAACCAGAACACTCTTTTATATATCAAATCACAAAGAAAGCAGAATTGAGCATGACAGCACAAGGTAATGTATAATTAGATCATAAATTCTAGTCAAGTCGGACTTGTATTGGTATGTCGTGCTTCATTTGATGCTGATTTAAATGAGTAAGTAGAATGCTGTGGTGTGCCTAGACATGGTCGTTCTGTTCTGTTCGTTTAAAACGAACAAAAAATTCGCACAAACGAACCGCGTAGGGGTCTGTTCGTTGTGCTGTTCTTTTATGTGCAAAAAATCAAACAGATGTTCGAACAATTCGCACAAATCCTAACAATTCGTACAAATTCACACAAACCTAACAAATTCGCACAAACGAACAAATTCGCACAAACCGAACAAATTCGCACAGCCGAACAAATTCGCACAAAACGAACAAAATTTCGCACATAAAGTGAAAACTTGCATGTAATTGCTCGTAAATTGCACAGAGTTGGAAATTTTTTTTCTGCATCTAGCAAAGTATAATAAACTAAAAATATTCTGAGTTATTATATATTTAAATGGAGAGTTTATTAGGGTGTGTTTGTTATCATGATGAAATAGTTTACTAAGATGTTGGGAAATTCCAAAAGATGATAAGAGCGAGGAGAAATTTTAATTAATATCATTATAAGATGAATAGAGATTTTAGTAGGAAAGGTATTATAAAATTTAAATAAGAGATAAATCAATTAAAAATATAAATTGAGAGTTTAAATGTCTAAAATGATAAAGAAACGAGCATAATAATGTATTATATATAATGGGGCAGCATTTTTTAAATGAAGTTCCAGAAGTTGGAATTCAACCAATGGGAAAATAGGAGGTAATTGCAAGGATGGAGAATACAATTCTTGCCTAAAAATGTCTGATCCGGGAAAAGGATAAGGATCCAATTTCAACAAGAGACATTCGGGGTTCAATTGCAAAAAGAGACATGGAAAGCGATATAGATGAACTGTTCCATATCTGCAGCGAATTCATCCTCAGGTACTGTATCAGCTTGGTCAAGCTCTTCCATCTTTGCGCTCACCTCTTTTCCTCTCTAAGCTATTATCCTTGTTTCCTCAAACTTCACAGTCTTCGACGCCTCTGTGAATATAGATTAAAAAATAGAAGAACACATGTACAGAGAGATGCAAATGCTAGGTGATATGCATTCTAGGAGAGAGGGATAGGGAGAGGGGGAGAGTGAGTGGGAGAGAGAAGGAGAGGGAGAGGGAGAGCATGAGGAAGAGTGTGAAGACAAAAAAAAATGGCGAAGTAGAGGGAGAGGGAGAGGGAGAGAGTGAGAGTGACAATGAGATAGAGGGACGGCTAGTAAGAGAGAAGGAGAGTGAGAGGGAGAGGGAGAGTGTGAGTGGAAGAGAGAAGAAGTGGGAGAGGGTGAGTGAGAGAGAGGAAGTCAGAATTACAGAGGGATAACTGAGAGCGATAAACAGAGATTTTAAGGAGAGAGGGATATGGAGAGGGGAGAGTGAGTGGAAGAGAGAAGGAGATGGAGAGGGAGAGCGTGAGGAAGAGTGTGAAGACAAAAAAAATTGGCAAAGTAGAGGGAGAGGGAGAGAGTGAGAGTGACAGTGAGATAGAGAGACGGTGAGTAAGAGAGAAGGAGAGTGAGAGGGAGAGGGAGCGTGTGAGTGGAAGAGAGAAGAAGTGGGAGAGGGTGAGGGAAAGAGAGGAAGTCAGAATTACAGAGGGATAACTGAGAGCGATGAAGAGGGGGGAGTGAGTGGAAGAGAGAAGGAGAGGGAGAGGGAGAGCGTGAGGAAGAGTGTGAAGACAAAAAAAATGGGGAAGTAGAGAGAGAAAAAAATAGAGATCTAGAGATGGACAGAATTAGGGAGACGAACAGAAAGAGGGAATTAAAGTCAGGGCAACAGAGAATTTGATAGACAGATAATAAGGGAGAATAAGAGAGAGAGAAATAGAGAATCAGTGAATTAGAGGGAGAGAGTGAATTAAAGATAGAAAAGGAGACAATCAGAGAACGTTAGTAAGATATAGGATGATTATTAGGACGAGAGAAAGACAGAATTAGAAAGCCACGGAATGATGGAGAGAGAAAGAAATAAGTAGAGAGAGAGAATGACAGAATGAGAGATAGATTACGAGAGAGGGAGAGATGAATAAAGAGAGAGAGGAAGAGAGAATGACCCAGAGATGGAAATAAAATAATAGAAAGTGAGGGAAATAGAGAATTACATAAAGGGAATTAGAGAGAGAATTGGGGAAGTAGAGAGAGAGAAAAATAGAGATCTAGAGACAGACAATTGAAGAAATAGAGAGAGAGAGAGCGAATTAGAGATAGAGGAAGAGCAAATCAGAGATTTAGAGAGGGAGAAAGGGAGATTCAGAGATAGATATAGAGCAAACCAGAGAATTACAAAAATAGAGAATTTGAGAGAAAGAGTAAATCGGAGAATTAGAGAGCCAGAGAGAAAAATAGAAGTAAAGAGGTTTACAGATAGTGAATTAGTGAGAGGGCGTGAAAAAGAGATAATTAGACATAGAGCAAGAGAAAATCAGACAATTAGAGAGCGACCGAAAAAAGAGAATCAGACATAGAAAAAGAGGAATTCGGACAATGAGAGAAAGAGAGGGAAGGATAAAATTAGAGCGCAAGGGAGGCAAAGAGAAAAATAGGGAGAGAATCAGAGACAGACAGAAAGAGATAAACAGGGAATAAGAGAGAGACAGACAGAATATCAGAGAGCAAAAGAGAGAATAAGAGAGTTTTTGGGAAAAAACTAAAAAGAAATTAAGAGAGAATCAGATAGTTAGAAGGGAACAAGAAAACATCAGAGATTTAGAATGAAAGAAAAGAGAATCAAAGAAAGGCACAGGCCTAAAAAAACGTACCAAATGCCGACTCCGATTTCCGCCTCCACTTTGACCCCTGTCCGAATCTGGCGCCAAATCAGCCGGGAGGAAGTCCGATGATGGAGTGAGAGCAGAGAATAGAGAGGAGAGAAGAGATGTGAGAAATAAAGAAAGAGCTGTGTACTGGCCGTTGTCGAGACTCGAGAGAGATGGAGAGAGCGATAGAATGAGAACGAGAGGCTGGAACGAGGGAGGGAGACTGGGAGTCTGGGAATCAGTGAGAACGAGAACGAGGGAGGGAGACTGGGAGTCTGGGACTCAGTGAGAACGAGAACGAGAGTAAAATTTTTTTTTCTAAAAAACCTTAAAAAAAATTTCCGCAATTTGCACAAAGCGAACTGCACAGCCGTCTGTGCGAAGTTCTGTTCGTTTTCAACATTGTTCTGTTCGGAAATCTGAACAGAACAAGCAATTTGCACCAATTCGCACCAACGGAACAGAACGACCATGTCTAGGTGTGCCATGTTCGCATATTAAGTTAGAAATTTTTACCACAGAAGTGAACAAAATTTGTAGTTTGAGATTTATTGACCCTTTCATGGAACCTGTATGTCATTATTTACTATCATGTATAATCCCTCATTTGCTTGAATGCCTTAAGGTATTGTATATTATCTAATGATTTACTCTTAGATTTATAATCTGCTTTCGATGGTGCTGCAAGTCTTCTGGCTTGCCATTCATGGCCATGAGTATGGTATGTTAGATCACACTTATTGCAATTTTGATACCTAGATTTAACATCTAGTCAAATGTCTTGCATTACTTGTAATTTAATCTAGTATTTAACATCTAGCCAATAAATTCTTCAAAATATATTCCAAGTTGATGCTCTTTATAGAGATGAATCTAGAAAAGTATGTAAAACTCGAGGATGCCTAATATAACTTAGAAGATCACCGTAGATATGTAATCATTTTACGTTTGATGACAATTGTATATGATCATTGCCGGGGTGATAGACATGTAAAATCAAAAGTATTTAGAAACATACCAACTTAGGGACACAATGATTATTAGAATGAAGGAATTTATTTCTTACATTTTGTATTAAAATGATTATATATGTGCTTATCAAGTTTAAAATAATAAATTATATTTTAACAGATATATTATGATTTGTGTCATTTTTTGTATTTCTATTAATTTTTGATGACACATTCTTAAAGAAGTTAACTTGATACGTCAGAAAAAATATAGGTTTTTATAAAGATTTTTTTCCATGTCATGATTTATATCCATTTTTTAATGATCAGCCTGAAATCAAGAAAACATGACATGCATTTCAACTTGCGACGCCTGAATGGCCAATCATTAGGCGACAAGTTTTAACTAGTGCACAAACACATGAACTAATGCGAAAAAGGTGACTTAAATTGCATTAGATGTGATATGAAATCAAGACTCATGGCAGCTCTACAAACTGCATAAATTCTATGAACTGATTTGCAAGTCAAAAAGAGCGATGTTCATGTATCATCTCATCATTTACTGAACAGAGAAAATGTGTTGCTTGGTGCCCATAAAATGTGTCAGTACATCACACAATCAATGAATCATTCTATACATACTTTTCATATCTTAACATGAGGACACGTTTCCTTCTGTCACATGGTGAAATAAGAAAATTCATAGACATAGTGTGTTGTGATGCATCACCTTAATGTGTTGTGGTATCACACATTTTGCTGATTTTTTATGTTACTTTGTGAAAGGACATGTCGGATCACGATAAAAACAAGAAATAATTTATGGAATTGCAGATGGATATAAAGTGTTTGATTTAAGGCATCAATGAGGTCTTAGAGTAAAATTCCCTTCTACTGCTTATTCTAATGATTTGAATTCAATATTTGGCCTGAAACAGATCTATAATCTACCAAGAGATGTTTAGAAACTCACATATCTCTGTAATTTGTTATTGATATTAGTGGGTCTCAATCACCATCCCCTAACCTTTGTGTACTTCCCTGCTATCTTCTTTCGTGTTGGCATGACATTTATTCCTCTAGAAGCTTTCTTGATCTTCCCCAAGCTCTTCAAATTGGGTGAGAGTTCTCGTAACCCTTCAGCTCTAAAAAAAACAGCAGAAGTCGGCCATTGTCGGCCTCTTTCCTACAACAAAAGAAGAAAATTGCATGAGTTACCCAAAAATGGCTTTGACATTGACTGTTGGATGAGATCTATGTGCTTATGTGTCTGAAATCTACCATCCAATTGATGAGAACGACAACGAACGGTGGATAGTTACTTCCCTACCTTTGTCTCTCCGATCTTCATATAATTGGGTTGAATGGCTTCAATTAAATAGCAGCCAGGGACCCCCATTTTAACACCAGTGGACCACTATTTCACATCATCACTGCATTTTCATCAGCTGCCTTATTAGCTGTTGTTGCTTAATCAAAGTTTTCTATTGCATGGCCTCATCGTTCATGTCAGCCAGTTCACTTTAATCAACCTAAAGAACTTAGTGATTTATATCAGGGCCATTTGATATTCTTCCACAATAGTTGACTGTTAAGATTAAATTGCCATTTAAAGTTGGCACGTGATGAGTGGGGCTAAAGGCCAAGTTGGCTTGAAGCCTGGTCATCCATTATCCCATTGATCATCTGTTCTTAGGTCCTGGGTCATTTGGTTGTGATCCCAGCTTCTCATCCTGATCGCCCCCCACCCCCCTCACTCCAACTAAAAGAACATGTCAATTAATTTCATGCCGGAAAAAATATGAATCGGGTTGCTAAATTAGTATTCAAACCAGATGTCTTCATGATGTAAGACTTTATCAATCTAACTGTTAACATAGGTAATTAATAAGTTTGAATATTAATTATTTATTGGGCCATTAAGGTTATTAACTTGAACAGTATATGGGCCTACAGGGTTACACACATAAGACTAAAATGACGTTGGAAGATATACTTTATTTTAAGGATTTTTATGAAAAAATCTTAAATGAGTATAACTAACCTGGACTCTGTTTTAGGTGGCCAGACCAGCTAGATATGGACACCCTCTCTTTCTTATTTTGTTGCATTCTCCACCCATTCCACATATCATCCTTGATGGTGAGAATATTCATAATATCTTTAAGAAGAAGTGATGAAGGAGAGGAGATCCAACAGCCTTCTAGTCGTGTGGATACCACTGGAGGCGGGGTAATTAAATGGCTTGAAGAAACTCTCTTTGGAAGCAAGTCAAGGGTGGGAAAACTTCCCCAAATGGCATTGAATATTACATGTTTTAGAGGAATCAATTCTGAGTTGATCTTAAGCTTTGGTTGCTTCAAATTTTTTTCATGCACCATCAACCATAGGCCCACAACTCAGTATGCATAACATTGGATTTCTCAATTATCAAATTGTTTTTGCCTGATACATAAAAAGATACAGATTATCTTTTTAATACCTTGAGCTTCTAAATCATATATTTTAATATTAAGAGGGATACATTTCAATTTTTAATGTAAATCATACATGTCATGTAATTATGTTTATTAGTATCATGGTTGAATTCAAGTTACTTTATTTTATCTAGTTTAACATACCAATGTCAAACGATGTTATATGTAGTCATCTTACTGAAGTTATAAGTTGGAATAAAAGAACCACATAAGAGAAGTCAATGAACTTAGAGAAACCCAGTTTACATCCTATTAATAGACCCATGCACATAGTCATTCAACACTCTCTAGAGAAATGTTACTCATCTGATATCTACTTAGTGTCTATACTATACTAAAAGTGCTCAATTTTTTTTTACCAAATTTACCCCTTGTTTGTTCTTTCCCTATTTACTATAAACCAAAAGGTGGTATTAGGGAAAATTCCACCAAATTAATTACTAAACACAACTGAGTGACCGAGAAATCTTAATAATAATATATTACATAATACCATGCAACATTTAAGCGACATACGGCCTTTGTAATACATGAAATATAGTGTATGTATATCTTTAAATTATTAAAATCCACTCACGACTTCTAAGTTGCAACTCTTTTGATATTCCAAAGTCGTAAATGAATACAGTCCTCCTAAAATCTATAAAATTTTACTTCTTCTAATAACTTATTACAGTTTCATCCTATCAAAGGTTAATTGGATATTTTTACACTGCCCTAAAAGAATAAGTTCATATTAAAACCCACTAATGTTTGACACTGTATTTAGGGGTTGTAGTTTTATGCAACAGAACACCTAATTAGAACTGGAAATCAAAAAAAGAATTAAACAAAAAAAAACACTCAGATATTTCTCCAACTCTGCATAAATTCACATCACTCTGTGACAACTGAAGGCCCAATTAGGATTGGAACAATGGCGGAGGATGGTTTCCGGCAAAAGTAATGGGTCTGAATTGGTATCCGTTCAGTCATACATCCACATCATCTCCTGTTTTGTCCAAATCATTATCTGTCCCTGTTTCGTCATCATCGCAACTCCATCATCAGTACCAATCACCTATTCGTCTGCAATGAAAAACGAAATTGATGATAATACTGATAATATTAATGTTTGTGCATCGTCTACGACAGGGATGCAGGACCAGATGGGATGATGGTCCTCTTGTGTGTCACGCCCCAATATTCAGAGGCACCTTCAAACTGTCCCCTTCCTAAATCACTTCGTCCATGAAAAATCCCATCCAGGAACTGTCCAATCTGAGGCGTCCTTGTCTCATCGGCTTTCCCTCTCGGCTCCTACTTGACTTTCCTTCTTGTCCCTGCCAGGTGTACAATTTCACATCCCTGCATTTGTCTTATATCTTGGAAGGGGACCATTTGTTCGTCCATGAATGAAATAAGCGTCCTGTCCTCGTCCGTGCACTATAAATATAGTAACGACATGATTTCTCCTGCTCAGCTTCTGCCCGTCTTTCCCTCTTTTCTCCTTCTAGACTCTCCCTCTCGACCAGAAGATTTTTTTGTCCATGAATGAAATTACCGTTCCATCTTCGTCTGTGCACCATAAATATAGTAACGGCATGATTGCTCCCGCTCAGCTTCCGCTCGGCTTTCCCTCTCAGCTCCAACTAGACTTTCCCACTAGACAGGAAGATGTGTTTGTCCATGAATGAAATAACTGTCACGTCCTCGTCTGTTCACTATAAATATAGTAACGGCATGATCGCTCCTGCTCAGCTTCCGCTCGGCTTTCCCTCTCGGCGCCCGCTAAACTCTCCCTCTAGACCAGAAGATTTGTTTCTTCATGAAAAAAATAGCCGTCCCATGCTCGTCCGTGCACTATAAATATAGTAACAGCATGATCGCTCCCACTCAGCATCTGCTCGGCTTTCCCCCGTGGCTCCCCCTAGACTCTCCCTCTGGGGTCCCTCTCGGCTTTCAATTTCACGTCGCCTCATTCGTCTGATCTCCAGGTCTGGAAGATTTGTTTGTCCATGAAATAAATAACTGTCCCGTCCTCGTCCGAACAGTATAAATATTAGGGTTGAGAAATTTTTGTTTGTTTGTTCATGAACATGTGAACGAATGAACACAAACACATACACGAACGTAAAAAATGGACACGAACTTGTTAGCGAATGGTTCATGAACAGACGAACCGTTCGTGAACATGTTAGCTTCCCGAGGCACATTGAACAAGTGTGCAGGCGCTTCCATATTCCCGCCAGGTGATCCCCCGCGGTGACTCCCTCTCCGGCAGACGTCAGTTTTCCTCGCCGAAGGCTCCCTTCCTGGCGGTCTTCCTCCTCGCAGCTCCCCCTTCAGCGGATCCCTCCAGGATGTCTTCTTCTCCGCGGCTCCCTCTCCGATGGCTCCCTTCTTCTCCCTCTCTTTCCAGCTCCCTTCTCTCCATGCATCGTCCCCAACTCCTCCCTTCTCCCCTTCTCCCCTTCTCCCCTTCTCCCCTTCTCCCTCCCTCTCCAGACCCCTGCCTGCCCCTTCTCCTTCTCCCTCCAGCTCCCTTCTCCCCCTCCATCATCCCCAACTCCTCCCTCTCTCTTCTCCCCTTCTCCCTCCCCCGCCATACCCCCGCTTGCAACTCTAGCAACTCCCCCTGCATCATCCCCAACTCCGGCAAGGCATTCCCTCCGTTTCTCATTCTCTCGTTCCTGCCTCCGGCAAGCCCCTATCGACAGCTCTTGGTCTACATTCACAGCCTTCAGCAAGACATCCCCTTCGGCTAACTACAAGAAGGTACTTGATTGCGGACATGGTTTGATTCTAATTTACTGTATGAGTTATGTATTTCTTTGTTTTGCTATTTGTGTGTTGTTCTGATTATAGTGCATATCCTGAATGATGCCCTCATTTATTTATTGGTAGACTGTAACGAATGGTCATATGCAGCAACATCTACATGTTTGATCTTTCAGTTGTGTGAGTGTAACGAGTGGTCATATCTAAAATTGCTTTTAGATATGTCTATATATATATATATCAATGTATGTGTCTATGACCAGTTGCATAATGATAATGAGAAGTGATACAATACATGAACAATTGCGTTCTTCTTAATTCTTAAAGGAGAGGTCTTGGAAAGGCTTATCCTCTATGAACGTTGACGAAGCTCAAACGAGTAGCAATTCAAATAAGATGGAAGCAAATGTTGAAATGACCCAAGACCATAACCGCAGACGAAATGTGATACCCAGTAAGAAGGTATTCTGCCCTATTGGCGCACCCAATATTCCAACAATAAATCGTTGACCTCTAGAACTCGGCTCCTCCTCTGACCCTGGGACTTGTTTGCCTTTCAACCAATCGTGCAGCTCCTTATGGCTCTTCTGCAAGTGTCTCCAAAACATAATTGTCATCCCATATTTGTTTCTCTCAATAGGTTTAATTCTTGGAGGGTTTTTCTCCTTGCATACAATACATTCATACTGGTTTGAATGTATGTGGATTGTGGAAAAATACGTAGCATGGATTATGATGCACCCAGTTTCCAAGGCTCACTGAATGTTGATGGCCTCACCGAGACGATAGAGGAAGAAGGAGCCCAACAAAGGCACATACCATGGTGGAGTGTACGACTTCTCTAATGGAGACTAGCAAAGCAACCCCGAGACTCTATTGCTGTCATCGTCAGCTCAGACTCCGAATCAAATGGTGATGACAGCGTCAAAGACATTTATGATGCCAATAGAGGAGATGCAGAGCCATTTTCCACAGTCCAAAACATGCTAATTGGGGTAAGTACCAAGGGCATCCTTACAGAGATCCTTTCTCTCATGCCACCAGACTTCATGTTTGAGACCCAAAACCCCGCAAGACATGGAAGAGAAGTAGTCAACACTCAATGTAATGACAACATATTTTGGGAGCGCCACAACTTATCTCCAGCAATGATTTCTTCTGTCCAGCGTAATGTCAGTTGCGTCGCCTCTCCAGAACTTGCCAAATTAACCTGTAGGGGCGGCAACAGATGGCTCATCGAGTAATCCACTCTTTTGATGTTTTTGAAACTCTGTTGCCACAACAGTCTATTTACTTTTCAAATTGAACTGAGCTTTGAAATTTAGCCAATGAACGCATGTTTCATAGTTTTTACTCTAACAATCTTTGTACTGATTGAATCATTAAGTATAGATTAATGCTTGTGGACTTTAGATTTAATTATATGTCTACATATTACATAACTACTTTTCAAAAAAATTTCCACCTATCTATTACTTCCAAGAAAGATAACTACAAAGCATCTAGTGATTTCACATCTACTAATTTTTTCCCTGAAATAATCATCTAGTGACCAATGCCAACGAAAAATACCTAATGTTGAAAATGATAAAACCATACACAAGCTTAAAATCTTTTCAAACCTATTGATTATTTATGTGAAATAGATTACTGACATTATTAATATTCCTGTAATGAAATGTAATATTCTGTTAGACCACCAAATTTAAGGTGACAATTTTATTTCAAATTTGGTGTCTTGTTAACTTTGGTCATCTAACTTAAAATATAATATTAATATAGACCACCAAATTAAAAGTGATATTCAGTTACATCAATTTTAAATCCACGGTTAAATACCTAGTTACTTTCATTTTTTCCATAAAAATTAAAGTTTCCAAATTCACATCTCGTTCATGTTCGCTCGCGAATGAACACGAACGAACCGAACATGAATGCGAACACGGTTTTCCTTCTGTTCGTTCGTTGACAAACAGTGTTCGTTCGACGACGAACAACAAAGTTCCCATCCCTCATAAATATAGTAACGGGATTATCGCTCGGCTTCCCTGTCGGCTCGTGCTCCGTACACCCACTCGGCTTTTGCTTTTGGCGTAAAATTTCATGTCCCTTCATTCATCTGATCTTCTGGATGAGAAAATTTGTTCGTCCATGAACAAAATAACAGTCCCGTCCTCATCTGTGCACTATAAATATAACAACAACATAATTGCTCCCACTCAGCTCCCTCTCGGCTCCCCCCCTCCACATACAATTTATCGTCCTTTCATTCGTCCCATCTCCTAGACAGTGATTTGTTCATCCATGAATGAAATGATCATCTTGTCCTCGTCCGGGCACTAAAAATATAGTAACGACATAATCGCTCGGCTTCCCTCTCGGCTCCCGCTCGGCTTTCCCTCTTGGCTCCCGTTCAACTCTCCCTCTTGGTCACGCTCGGCTTTCCCTTTCGGCATAAAATTTCATGTCCTTCATTCATCTGATCTCTTGGAAGGGACGATTTGTTCGTCCATGAACAAAATAACCATCTCGTCCTCGTTCGGGCACTATTAATATAGTAACGACATAATTGCTTGGCTTCCCTCTCGGCTCCCGCTTGGCTTTCCCTATTGGCTCTCCTTTGACTCTCCCTCTCGGCTCCCCCCTTCACATACATTTTATCGTCCCTTCATTTGTCCCATCTTCCAGACGGAATGATTTGTTCGTCCATGAACGAAATAAACGTCTCATCATCGTTCGGGCACTATAATGACATAATCGCGTGGCTTCCCTCTCGGCTCCCGCTCGGCTTTCCCTCTAAGCTCCCACTCTACTCTCCCCCTCGGCTCCTGCTCGGCTTTCCCTTTCGGCGTAAAATTTCATGTCCTTCATTCGTCCGATCTCCAAGATGGGATGATTTGTTCGTGCATGAATGAAATAACCATCCCGTCCTCGTGTGGACACTATAAATATAGTAACGTCATAATCGCCCGGCTTCCCTCTTTGTACCCGCTCAGCTTTCCCTCTAGACTCCTGCTCGACTCGCCCTCTCTGCTCCGGCTCAGCTTTCCCTTTATGTCCCTTCATTCGTCCAATCTCGTGGATGGAACAATTTGTTCGTACATCAACGAAATAACCGTCCTGTCCTCGTTTGTGCACTATAAATACAGTACCCACTGGTAGCGATCAATGTCCACATCATGGATGATCCTTGCCTCTGCTGTCCTTGTCATTGATGGTTGTAGACCCCATCGTCTCCATCTACAAATGTACTTTCATGTTTTCCTATCTTAAAAATTTTTATCCATAGTTCTGTAACCCTAAATGTCATCAGTCATCATCGTCATCTGTTCCGTCATTTTCATCATCAGTCATCTGTCATCTGTAACACATGACTGATTATAATTCTTTCAGTCATACATCCAACAACCCTATGCCCATTTTCCAATTGTTTGTAAATTTCATGCCAAAGTATAAGTAGAAGAGCAGTGCTGTATGATAATTAATCTATTTTCAATTCTCTCTGCCAGTTTCAAGGCAACAGAACCCAGAAGAGAAATTCTAATGGGAGAGAATTTATACAGAATGGGTATGTACCATTCATCGTAGAAAACTCTTCTCTAGCCGGGAACATCGTAGAAAACAAAATGGGTATGTATAATTCATCGTAGAAAACTCTTCTCTAGCCATGAACATCGTAGAAAAAACAATGGGCATGTACCCTTCATCGTAGAAAACTCTTCTCTAGCCGGGAACATCGTAGAAAACACGATGGGTATGTACCGGTTTGCATTTTCATCGTAGAAGGAAAAATGGGTATGTACCATTCATCATCAACGTTTCACAAATCCTTCATTGAGCTGTGAAGATCGAACAGTATCATGAAACTGGTAAGGTCTCTCCCTGATATCTCCTTCCGTTCGTGCTCTTTTAACTGATTTCATCTTTCTCTTGTAGACTTGTTTAAGCAAAGGGCGAGGTTTCCACTGCCCTCCATGTCACATTGTAGAAATTGGCGGATTTCGCATCCTCCTTGAATGTCCGGTTGATCTTTCTGCTGTAGTTGCCTTTGCCCCCATCTCGAGCGATAGAACTGGAATCGAAATTGCGGGAAATGGGGAAGATAAAGAGTGCTCTTTTCTATCTATTGATGCCCTAATTGACTCTGTTCCCTGGATCAAGACAGTGAGAAGCCTGGGGCTTTGGGATTTGTCTCTTTTTGATGTTGTCTTGATCTCAAGCCCAATGGGTCTTCTTGGTTTGCCTGTTCTTACTCAGAGCAGCAATTTCTCTGCCAAGGTGTGATTTAGGACTTGAAATTCAGTTTTGTTGAGGGCTCCTCTTTCATTGGTTGATGATGAAATTGTTGTTATCATTGACATTCTCCTAGCCCAAACATGGATGACAATGACAATGACAATGACGAAATTTTATGGGTGGTGATGATGATGACTACGATGTCTTTAATGTTGGACGACTCTTGTTTGGCATCAATTCTGATGATAACAGGTGGATGATGATGATGCCAAAGTCATCATCTTCATCTTCATTCATCTGTCTGTGACAATTTTATCAACGCATCATTTGAAATCAAGGCTAATAATGTCAAGTCGATGACGACAATGATGATAATGATGATGATGCTGATGATGACGGTGACAATTTTTCATCATCATCCATTGATGACAATTTCTCGTAACCATCGTCCTTCGTCCAATCCCAAACATGGATGACGGTAACCAGATTTAGAGATGACAATGGTGATGATGATTACACCATCATTTGCCAACCCTTGTTTGGCATCAATCATCATCCTTTGCATCCAACAGTAGATGACGATTTCACCATTTTCATTTGTCCAAGCCAGTTCTGGATATTCATGACAATGACGATGATGAATTCATCATCATTCGCCGACCCCATTCTTATCTACTTGTAAAAATAAATTCTTACTAACGCTATAATCTGGTACTAGATTTATGCTACAGAGACAGCCATGAAGTTTGGGAAGCTTATGATGGAGGATCTGGCATCAATGCATGAGGAAGCCCTCCAGTTTCATGGCCCTGAAGATAATTTAACATGCCCTGAATGGATGAAATGGAGTGAGTTGGAGAAATTTCATCAGCTCATAAGAAATATTATTGTGGGGAAGGCTGCAGAGGACATTGGATCATGGTTCCCTCTGTACAGGTACCATTTTTACTGTTTGAATGTATGTAATGGTTTATTGTTCTAATCGATTGGATTGCCAATCCAATGAACTGATCAATCGACTGATCTACAGATGATCCAGCCGAAGGTAGGGACCAATCCGATTGTTTGTTAGTCTTGATCAAGCCAAGTTGATCAATCTAGATAGTCGATTAAACTCGATCCAAACTGCAAACAAATCGTCGAATTGGTGGGATCCACCGAGAAGTTAAACATTGATGGAACAGGGGAAAGACTAGGTATAGATTTCAATTTCCTCTGGCTTATCTTCATCCTTGGTCCGTGGCAGTGTTATATATTAACATGTGGTAGATCTCCAAGATGAATGTGCCTATTGCTTTAATCTGCTAGTCAGATTGAATATTTTCAATTGGATTGACAATCTAGGATCGAGTAGCCTCCTGGATCAGGCCAGCCCAAGAGCATGACCAAGATCCAGACCAAATGATTTATTGAATCACTTGACCGGATTGACTTCTTGGGTTGTTAGATTGATGATCAATGGTGATCCAACCTGATCAGTTCGTCATTCCCTATTTAAAAATTCTAGGAACGGTGTTGTAATTTCTCAAAAGTTAGTCGCAAAATTAATTTATTTTATTGAATTTACTGATGAGTGCTTGCACAGGAGATCAGAAGTCAGTGAATGCATAAATAAAATTCAGGCTGTTAAGTACTGTGAGGAATATTGCCACGACAGTGCTCTAAACTTGAAAGCATTGAGCTCAGGCTTAGAATTTGGTGCCTGCAATTGGATAATACGCTCCCCAGGACAAAGTCTCACATACTTGACAAGCTCAATTGTCAAGTCCTCAACTGCAATGGAATTTGATTACCATGGCCTAAAGGGGAATGAATTCATATTATTTTCAGACTTTTCGTATCTGAATGATATTACTGAGGGCAATGATGAAGAAGCTCCCTTTGACGAAGCTCTTAGCAGGTACCATTTTAGTCTTTGATAACTCGGAAATGATGCCTGATCAGTTTTATGAAAATTTATGGTTACCAATCTGCCTATTGTTAGGCAGGAAGAATGGAATGAAAGTTTACCTTCTCTCCAATCTCATCTTCAATATCAAGAGCTGATAATCAGTTTTGAAAATCAAATATTTTGAAGCAGGGAAGATGATGAAAATCTTGATGAAGGGAGAGAGTTACTTGAAGAGCTGGATAAGATAAATTTCATATGCTGTAGTGCGGTTGATGCTACTAGAAGAGGTGGATCTGTTCTTATTCCAATTGGACGAATTGGAATCATATTACAGCTTCTGGAATCAATTTCTCAGGCTTTAGAAGCAGCACAGCTCAAGGTTCTCTCTCTCTCTCTCTAAAAACGCATCTATTTTCCTTTGATTATTTTTGAAAAGTTACCCGTGCCAATTATTTGAAATGTAGTTTAGTTTTTGACATGTGGTCATTTTTAAGGTGCCAATGTACATGATCTCTTGTACTGCTGAAGAAATGCTGGCCTTGGCTAATGTCATCCCAGAATGGGTTTGCAGAGAACGTCAACAAAAGGTCAGTATTTGTACAACCCAGGTAAATAAAGAAGAAAAATCTGACATTTTTATGATATTATTTTAGCTGTACTCTGGTTCATCAATGTTTGGACATGGGGAACTTACAAAGGACAACAGGCTTCACACTTTTTCTGTTCTTCATTCATACGACTTGATGTAAGTAAAGTTCCATTAAACCTATGTTTATCTTCATTTAAGTTTACAATATCATCAGATGGTTGAAAATGGATGGACTGAATTAGGGCATTGGCCTTCTTCTTTGTTTCCTCTCCGTAACCCTTTTTGATTCCTCTATGGTCCTAATTTTGTTCAAAATAACACCGAATACTGTAGGACAAATTATTTTATCAAAATTTTATTTTTGCATGGAAGAGTTCTATGATGAAAAGGCTGAAATGTGATTTTTTTTTCTACGTTCAACTTGTACTTTATTGAGAATAAACATTGAGTTCATCTCAATATTGAATTATTCATTTGATTTTGTGTTCTCCTCGGATTCAGTTATAATTGTTTGAGTTATCGGATGACATTTTGGTTTTTTAGTTAAACATCCAAGATATAGGTCTTCTTCGTTGATCAGCATTCACACCTTGATTCTTAATAATTGTTTGAGTTATCGGATGACATTTTAGTTTTTTAGTTAAACATTCAAGAGAGAGGTCTTCTTCGTTGATCAGCATTAACACCTTGATTCTAAATAAATTGTAAACATGGTAGCACATCACTTTTTGTTAGGGTTTGCCTTTCGGCATCCATCCTGTCTTTCGATATCAGACATGATGAGTTTTTTGAATGAAAGTGGGAAGATCACCCGGAATTGGTGATCAACCTGGTATTAATGATATACATGAACGTGCAGTACACGACGAACATGGTCCTCTCCAATCAACCCTCCCTTCCAAACCAATATGTAATGAGGCTCTCCACATCATGTAACACACTCTGTCGAGACGGCCGTTCCCCTGAATTCCACCTCATTGCGGTGCAGCCATATTGCCCAAATAACCACTAGGACCCATCCTCATCCCATACGTCCCCTGCATGCGATCCCCTGGATTGAGTCTCAGCATGCCGCATCAGAAGACATGTCCACCCCCCTGAGCTTCTGTGACCTCCATTTGACCTGGGCAAACGGACTTCCAAAGAAAATACGTGAACAATTTTTCTCTTCTTGTGTGTGCACATGGGGCACTCGGAAGATTTATCTGGGAGCATACATTTTCTGAGGGCTCTGGTCATAACCCGTCTCCGAACCAGTAGCCATCCAAAAATCTGTTCTTTTTTTTTTGAAAGAAAAGTAGGGCAGACCACCCGGAAACCGGTGGTCCACCTCCAAAAATCTGTACTTTAATTGGAACCTTTTGTTTCCAAAGCAAGCGGCACACACAAGCCGTAGAATCTGCTTCTGTAGCATTTTCGCGAAGCTTCCTGTATGCATCTCCAACTAAAAAGCTGTGCCTTTCCACTCCCGGCAGTCACATATCCCATTCGAAGGCCGCAAATGTGCCAAGGCCTGCTGCATGCTCATCCATTTGTCCACCCTCTGGTCAGAAAGGATCCCCTCCAAAATTGGGTTCCATGCGTTGTCCCAACAATCTCTGACCGAAGCTTGGGGATTCCTTGCCAGATGGAATACGCGCGGAAATTCCTCCTGTCGCTTACCGCAAGCCACCCAGTCATCCGTCCAGTATTGGAATAAGGATCCGTCCCCTAGCCTGGCTTCAAAGAATCTCTGGGTTAATGGGAAGATGAGTCTCATGCCTTGCCAGAAAGGAGGCACTCCTCTGATTGGGGCCGTTTGTGGCTCCCAATTCATCTCTGTACCTTAGCTGTCTCTTACTACCTTCATGACCATATCTTCCCCTGACCCCATGATCCGGCCTGCCCATTTTGCCAGTAATGCCTTGTTCATGTCGTGCAGGTGTATCACTCCAAGCCCCCTTGATCCACAGGTTGGGAAACCATCCCCCAAGAGACCTGAGAGCTCCTCTACCATTCCCTGATTCCTGTCCTTCCCAGATAAAATCCGCATGATGTCTGATATGGAATAATATCGGGAGAGATCCAGATGCTGAAATTGGATATTGGTTGGGATATTGCCACCTTGTGTACAATAATAGATGCTGTCACTGTACTGCAGATAAGGGATATCAGATATTGGATATCAGATATCGAAAAAATACTTTGATGAAAAGGGAATTGAAATAAAAATTACCCATCCGTAATCCCCTGGACCAAGAGCTCCTATTTCGGAAAATCCCGTGGGCCATCATTTATCCGCAGGTAATAGAGGATATCAGCTTCCAGGTGATATTGGTTCAGATGCTGATATCGGATATCGGCATCAGATATTGGTGTCAGAAGGGGCAAACCTACTTTCCGTTAAAGTTTAATTTTTTAGGAAAAGCAGTATTGATTTAAAAAAGAATTTTTAGTTTTTTGCAATTGATCTATATATTTGACTTTTCTTCTAGAGTCATTTGTGTACCATGTTCTAGTAATGATTAAAAATAAAGCCAAACATATTGAACTTTATCAACTTTTCATCATCGTTGTGCAGCGATGGATACATATTTTTCGGACAACGATTTTCATTCTAATTTTTTTTCCAAAGAGTTCATACTTTTAAAATACAAATTACCATGAAAAATAACATACCAAAATATACCAGTGATCCTGGTTCTTAGAGTTCTAAATTTTTTGTCAGACAAGCATGGCAAGAACCCTGTATCGTCTTCTCTCCTCACTGGACTCTTCGGTTAGGTCCAGCTGTTCATCTGCTTCACCAGTGGCATGATGATCATAGATGTTTGCTCGTCATGGAGGTACAAATGATACTGAAGCAGATCTCATTTTTCCTTTCCAAATATACACATCTTAATCGAAAAGACTCTAAACGTCAAGCTGATCAAATTGCTGATTGATGCACTAGCAGATGGAACGAAATGGCCCATCTTATGAATCTCTAGTAGGGTTGTAGGATGATGACAAATAAGTCATCATTACAGTCATCCACTCAGATTATCATCATCCTCCTTATTCATCTGTGGCTTGATGATGACTAGTTGCCATTGTCATCCCTAACCAAGTACAAATGAAGATGATGATGCTGATTTGTCATCATCAATGGCATCCTAACCACAGACAAATGACGAGGATGATGACGGATTTGTCATTGTCATTGTCATCGTCATCCTGGACGCCAAGAAAGAGAAGAGAGAGAGAGACTTGAAGTTTGAGAAAAAAAAACTACTTAAATTATATTAGCCAAATTCTCATGTTCATCGTCATCCTAGCTCCAGACAATGGCGAGGAGGATGACATCTTGTCATCATGCTCTCGTCATCGGCATCATTATCCTGAATGCTGAACTCTAATCTCTAGCATTTGTAGAAAAAATTATCCGTCCGAGAAATGAATTAACTCTTGATTAGGCCTCTGATTTGATGCATTATGATATGAAATGAAATGATCCATGTCGTGAACCTACAGGGGTTGGAGCTATTTATTTCTTAAAGGATCTAAAAATCTTGTGATTTGGTCTCTGATGGGAAGATAAAACTAAGTGATCTATGTCATGAATCTCTTGTGTTTTGGACCAAATCGTGGCTCCTGATGGATCACTAGGAATCGGATTGAAATCATTCAGATCATGAATAATGTGACAGTATTTTGCAGCAATGCCTCTGTAGACTGGGTTCTAAAGTAGAAGACTTACCACGAAATCTCTGTTTTTTCAAACCTGAATTTTCTTTTCTTCGATTTCTTGTCTTCCAGAGTGGAGTTGATGAAGAACTTGCCCTCCTCCCATTCATGCCCATGGCAATGAAGGTCCTCCGCTGCTCATTCCTCTCCGGGCTCCCGTACGCTTCTTCTTCTTCTTTAAATTCTCTTCAAAATCTCCTGTTCATCTTTGAAAACTCTTGAACAGGATAAAAAAGGTGGAGCCTTTGTTGAAGTTTCTCCAGCCGAAGCAGATCCTGGTGAGATGATTAAAACTCATTCTCCAATTCTCTCCAATTTGTTCCATCGTCGCTTACAGTTCTCTATATATCATTTTATCCTAACTCGTAATGATCAATCAGCTCTCTAATCACAAGATTTTTAAATCCCAGACCCACGATGTGCTCCATCAAACTAGTTATTGTTCGTGACATAAGTCGGTTTATTCCCAAACCTCATGATCAATCAGCTCCCTGACCACAATATTTTCACATCTCATACATGGCAATCATGACATAAACCAGTTTCTTCCAAATCCTTCTGATCAATCAGCGGGCTAATTACAATATTTTCAGATCTCAGACCCGTGTTTTACTCCAACAAAATAGTTATATTGTTTGTAATAATACTAAAGAGGATATTATCAGATCTCAGGCCCATGATTGTCCCAAAAACTAGTTACTGTTCATGACAAAAATCATTTTATACCATATCCCAATGATCAGTCGGCGGCCTAATCACAAAACTTCACTATTCAAACCCATGATTTTCTCCGCATTACTTGGTAGTGTTTGTGGC
Organism: Wolffia australiana; assembly: GCF_029677425.1. Lineage (NCBI taxonomy): Eukaryota > Viridiplantae > Streptophyta > Magnoliopsida > Alismatales > Araceae > Wolffia > Wolffia australiana. The sequence continues at coordinate 2,472,103 of NC_135851.1, read as the reverse complement.
ATAAATCATCTTATTCCAAGTCCTCATGATCAATCCGCGGCCAAAGCACAATATTTCCAGATTAAAAATCAGATCTCAGTCCAAGAAAACCAAACACTTGAAATTACTCTCTAATCCGTTCCATCCTCTATCTTGCTTTCACAGTTCCCAGAAGATCTCCGGCAGCAAATGCCCGCCGTGCAAAATCAAGCCCCCTCATACCTATTCTACAAGGAGAACGAAACCTTAATTGCTGCAGCCACAAACGACAATGTCGAAACAGACCTTTCCATCGAACTAGCGCGGCAGTTACGACCGAGGAGAATGCCAGAGCCCAATCTGGCGATCTCGAGGCTGCAAGCAAATCTTCAACTATCAAACGGGAAGTATCTTCTGATGCCGCAGAAGAAGACGATGCCAGATTTCGCAGAAAACGGGTTGATTTGGGGGTCTGTGGACTGCGAATTGCTGGTGCAGAGATTGAAGGAGGGCGGAATTGAAGGGGAGGTGGAGTGGGAGGACGAAGAAGAGCGAAGAAGGGTGAGAGTTGGGACAGGGGAGAGGGCTGTGGTGGAATTAGCGGCGGCGGGGAGAACAGTGATTGCTGCAGCAGAGGAGGGAGTTGCCGCCGTCGTCTTTGAGGCGGTGCGGAGGAGCTGTGATGGTGTTTGAAACTTAGGGAGAAAATTACATGACAGAAGCATGGGGTTTAGCACCAAACAACATGTTCCATGCATTACACACATAGTGAATATTATCATTCAAGCTGCATTGAAGAGTTTTTCTATTCCCATTGTGGCACCCATAGTTGAGGAGCAGAGTTATGTCAGCATGATTGACTACATTTATGACTGTAAATCAGAGGGGGAGGGAGTGGAAGAGGACAGCTCATTGCATAGACGCATGGGTTCTCTCGGTGATGCAATCACTAAAGTGAGAACAATAGTTGAAGGGAGGGATTGAAGGGGATGTGGAGTGGGAGGAAGAAGGAGATGGGAGAAGGGGTGAGAGTTGGGGGGGGAGGACAGTGTTCTCCGTCATCTTTGAAGCGCTGCAAAGGAGCTGAGATGGTGTTTGAAAGAGATGGACTTGACCGTTTTATATGGGGGGATTGCTGGTATGATATGATGAGTTAGTGTAAGAATCAGAGCTGCATAAGGTCATCTCTCTCTCTAACTTGCTGGTGTACATGTGATGGGTTGCTGGTATGTATGGTGAGTTATTGTGAGAATCAGAGCCCCATTAATTCATATCTCTCTAATTCTCTCTCTATCTCTCTAACTTGCTGGTGTACGTGTGATGGATTGCTGGTATAGTATGTTTAGTTAGTGTAAGAATCAGAGCCCCATAAGGCCATCTCTCTCTCTCTATCTCTCTAACTTTCTGATGTATGTATGATGGATTGCTGGTGTGTATGATGAGTTATTGTAAGAATCAGAGCCATAAAGTTATATATATATCTCTATCTAGCGCTATTTATCTCTTTATCTAACTCTCTCTCATTCTATCTAACCTATGTCTCTCTCTATCTTTCTATGTCTATGTCTATGTCTATATCTATCTATCTCGCTATGTCTATCTATCTATCTATCCATCCATTCATCCATCTTGCTATGCCCATCCATTCATCCACACCTACACTCTCTCTTTCTCACACTCTCTACCTCTCTTTTGACACTCAAAGGTTCTCTCTTTCTCCATTTTTATTACACTCTTTTTAAACTCTCTTTCTCTTACTCTACCTCTCTTCTGCACACAGACATACTCAACTCTCTCTATCACTCTCCCTTTCTATCACTCTACCTCGCTTTCACTCACATAGGCATAACTCTCTCTCTCTCTCTCTCTCTCTCTCTCTCTCTCTCTTTCTATCACTCTACCTCTCTTTCACAGACAGACATAACTCTCTCTCTAAACCTCTCTCTCACAAAGAGAGACATACTCAACTCTCTCTCTCTCTCACTCACTTTCTCGCACTCTACCTCTCTTTCACACAAAGACATACTGAACTCTCTCTCTCTCTCTATTTATATATATATAGAGAGAGAGCTCTCTTTCACACGGAGACATACTTAAATCTCTCTCTCTATATATATATATATCTCAGACACGATCTAACTCTCTTTCACACAGACACATACTTAACTCTCTCTCTCTCTCTATATATATATGTATATCTCAGACACGATCTACCTCTCTTTCACACATACGCATACTTAACTCTCTCTCTCTCTCTCTCTCTCTATATATATATATGTATATATCAGACACGATCTACCTCTCTTTCACACAGACACATACTTAACTCTCTCTCTCTCTCTCTCTCTCTCTCTATATATATATATATATATATATATCTCAGACACGATCTACCTCTCTTTCACACAGACACATACTTAACTCTCTCTCTCTCTATATATATATATATCTCAGACACGATCTACCTCTCTTTCACACAGACACATACTTAACTCTCTCTCTCTCTCTATATATATATATATATCTCAGACGCGATCTACCTCTCTTTCACACAGACACATACTTAACTCTCTCTCTCTCTCTCTCTCTCTCTCTCTCTATATATATATATATATATATATATATATATATATATATATATCTCAGACACGATCTACCTCTCTTTCACACAGACACATACTTGACTCTCTCTATATATATATATCAGACACTATATACCTCTCTTTCACACACAAACTGCATATGTGTATACACACAGTCAGCTCTCTCTCTCCCCCATAATATCTCAATCTCTCTTTCACACAAATTCCATTCACGCACACAAACACTCAAAACTCTATACCTCTATTTCTCACATTAAAACTGAATTTTTACATACTCATACACACTCAATTCTCTCTCTGTTCAATGTGTCTCCTGCACAAGGGCATGAACATTCAGAGTGCACACCCATTGGTGAACTCATATTTAGGTGTTTAATTTGTTGTTGATACCTGAGTTAATCATAAGGTTTATAAGAGGTTGACTTAAGACAAATATGATTAGTTAGTGAAGAGCAAGGGTCATCTGCAAAGTGAAAAATCACAAGGGAATCAATGACTCTTTTAATGATTATAAGTGCATGGAAGTGGATAGTGGGTCGACAAATGTGGATCGGTGGATTTAGGTGGATAGGTGAGCACAAGACGACAAAGTAGGAGAAATAACTCATAGATCTGTATTTTTCCAATATCAAGGCTATTTGAAGAAGCAGGAGAGCCCCTTCACTTCTCTTTTCCTTTCCAACATCGATCACCAAATTTCACCAGGAAACTTAAATGATCTCAATTTCTCTTTCTTTCACTCAATATACTGATGCAGGAGTGATTGCATAATGACTTTTACATTGATACAAGGGTTTGTTATGTGTCCAAGCATATGGAGAGATAAAGAGAGATGTGAATGAACCTCACAATTTCATCTAAAACTTATTCTAAGGTGTTTGATATCACGTCGGATCATTTTTAACCAATGCATTTTTTCTCTCCTCATCGATCCACCTGTTGAATCATCCACATGTTGTAGAATCCTTGGATTGTGAAATAATTAACTCCAATTTATGCATTTAACCTCCATCATCTCTGTGTCAATTGTTGTTCTTAGATTCTATAGAATTTTAAAAAATTCTACAAAAAAATAAAAAAAACATTCTACAAAAAATTAGTCTCATTTTCTATTAAAGACCATTCCCATTCCCCCAAGTGTCCACATACTTTTGGACATGTAATTTGAATTTAATGATATTTTAATCTTCAATTTTATAAGTGCCAGAACATGTACCGATTTCTCATCGCATTTATTGTCCATAAAGCGGACACATTTTTTCCTAGAGTTGTGTGACCATATGCAATAAAAAAATTATGAACTCATGGTTGGCTCATAATGGTGGAACAAATTATGGTTCCATTATGATAACTTTTGCAATGATTAGCACAAAAAATTGTTACAAAAAAATTAATGATTGGATTCCATCCAAATGAATAGGATGCGACACATCATAGATCACAAAATAACTCAGAAAAGTTCATAAAGCCCCTCAAATATTTTCTTACTCAAAAAATTATTTTATATTAATATTGTGAAAAAATCCATAGAATAACAGAAAATCCATAAAACTTTGAATAGGCCGTAAAAAATATTAAATCATTTTAAGCTTGAAAAAATGTATATATAATCACTTAATATAAATTCATAATACTAATGAAATAGTCAGCATCTTATCACATAGTCAACTTTAACTCTCTTTCTCTCACTCTCTCTCATAATATTTCCATTTTTCCTCCACACATTAACTCCATGGAACCACAAACACACACACACATTCAACTCTCTCTCTCTCTATTTCACGCCCATTAAAATCTTTCTTTCTCTCCATCTATCTCTAATTTTATATATTCATTCACAGGTTGAAAACTCAACATATCATTGTGTTAAATTGATCTGTGATTAATTAATCTGTATGATGATATAGATAATTAATCAGATTGGCTAGTAAAGGTTATTAGGTCACTTGAGTTATGAACTAGAATGATACATGGGCCTAATTGGTCACATGAAAATTTTCTTTTATAAATCAGACGATATACTCAAACTTCAAGGGTTTATGAAAAATTCTTGTCAACTATAAATAGGAAAAGCCCTAGGCTAAATTCAAACAGGACAGAACTCTTTATGTGATAATCCTTCTTTTCCCTTCTCCTCTTGGCACCCCTACTCTTGATGCACTCGGAATCACATAGCGATGATGGGGGATAAATAACAGGGACCGTTGAGATGAAAGAGGAGATTAATCTACCAATGATTGGTGGATCTTTGATGGCGAGGACGCCAACATCTCATCGACGCACGCGTCACCACGGTCAACCGGAGTCAACACGCATGCTTTGGACCACTGTCGACCGGAGTCAACCGAAGTCAACTCGCCACGGTCAACCGGAGTCAACCCTAAAGCCGACACGCCACAACCGCCAACTTGCACGTCTCCACCCACGCACGCCATGACACGACGCCAAAGGCAGATCCACAACTGCCCTTTGGCGTGACACGGCGCACGTCTTTATTTTCTCGTCTTTACTTTCTCGTCAATTTCTCTTTCCTCCAAGGCCTATATAAAGGCCATTGTTTTCAAGAAACTCTTAGGCAATCATAATTCAAGAATCGAGTTTTTGTTTAACTCTTCTTGGAGGATTGCCCAGCCTCCGTTATCCTCTACCTTCAAACCATATCCCCCCCCGTCGTCACCGCCGCCGCTTGCCGCCGTCGCCGCCGTCGCCGCCTCTTCCCTCTCTTCCATTTCTTTCTCCCTCTTCCCTCTCTTCCATTTCCCTCTCTCTCTCGTTCTCGCCCTCAAGGGTCGCCCCAGACCTCCCCTGTGGTCGCCCTACCAGGCCGCCGTCCTTGGCCGCTCAAGTCGCCCCGTTACCGCCCCTTGGCCACCCTCCTTGGCTGCCCTCTCAGGTCACCCAAGGGCGCCCTAGGCCACCCCTTGGCCGCCCTCACAGGCCGCCCAGGGGCCGCCCCTTGGCCACCCTCACAGGCCGCCTAGGGGCCGCCCCAGCCAGGCCGATCAGGTCCGCCTAGGGCCGCCCCTACCAGGGCCACCCAAGGCCGCCCAGGGTCGCCCCTACCAGGGCCGCCCAACCCACTTCCTAAGCCGTCGCCTAGAGCGTCCCAGGCTGACGGTCGTCGTTGACGCTGTCCGACGTTTCGGGCCGCGCGCGCTCCGCGCACTCCGCGCACCCTTCGCGCGCTTCGCGCGCGCGGGTGTTCGCCCACGCTTGACTCTACGACCACGACATTTGCACTCAACCAGGGCCATTCAACGCCCGGAACGCCCAGCATCGTCCTCGTCCAGTGGGCCGCTCAACGCCCGGATTCGCCCAGCTCCGTCACAATCAAAATTTCCCGCAACCTCTTCACACACCACGGTGCCGAGGTACGCCTGAACTCTTTGGTGTCGAACTGTTCCTCGTTAAGTGTTTTCTCGAGAAGTTTCCACCGTCGTCAGAATTAGATTTGGTTTGAATTTTCTACTTCTTCTCCCTCTTTCTCGAGTGTTTCCTCGCGACGCGAGTTCGGGTATTGATTTTGGTACTTAGGCATCGTCGCGGTGGGGGAAGACAGTACTCCCGCCCTCGAAAGGGTCGGAGCTGCACCACCAGATTTTCATCGGTTTTAAATCCGGCCGTGAATTTCTGTGGATTGTTATATCCCTCACACACCCATCCTACCCTTAGCCCGTACATCCTGTCGTCCCGCCCTTCCTCGCCTACCCCGTAGTCGTCCTACGTCAATCTTCTTATTGAATGGAAACATGAGAAACTCAATGATTCTCTGTTGAAAAATATAGAAATTGCCAGTTCTGATCCTTCAAAGGTGATTTGATGTGTTAGCTTAATGTCAATCATGACCCTAGAACCCAACAATCTTATCTAATGACTTATTGAATTTAATTACACATTAATTTAATATTTTAAAGGAATCGCTTGGGGTGCTATTGAAAGGAATATTTATGGTTTTGATGTCTTAAATCTAGTCTTTTGATAACTTAGGTAACAATAACAAAAAAGGATTATGTGTGACATAAAGCTAAGTCATCGTATGGAAGGGTATTCGGGTCATTTAAAATATTTAAATATATTTCAGATAAAATATTATAAATCAAATTATCTGCATTTAATATGAATAAGAGGGGTTTTAATTATTCAAATACTGAATTTTGTGCTGATTTGGAAGATAGATAAATGACTGAATAGATGCAAATGGACCAAATGGAGAAGAGAGAATTATTTATGCCAGATTACACTATTTGTCTCGCTATCTTCATTTTTCTCTACAAAGATAAACCTTATAATATTTAAAATTTGAACTAGATCCTATTCAGGTCAGATAATGAGTTAGGGGAACATTGTATTCAGGTCAGAAACCAATACAACATTCATCAAATCATATATATATATATTTTCACTTAGTGAGATATCCCACATGAGAAAACATCATTTTAAAATATTAAAAACTTAGCTCAGTAATATTTTCATTGATGCAAGTATGCCAATATATACATTCATGTTCTGTGCATTTTAAATTAACCGGAAGTTGAGAAACTATTTATAGTAATAAATGAATCAGGTCTTATTGAAAGATATTGATAGGAAACATCATTAATGTAAATCTGATTACCTACCAACATATTAATAAACTTTTAGTAAATAGTCCAGGTACAGGTATAAAGTAGGAAAAATAAGAGTGAGATTTTAGAACGATGAAACCTAGGTAAAGATTGATAATGAAAATATATTTAAAATCATACGATTGGTTCATCAAGTATAGGTTTAGAGACCAGTTGTGAGTTCATCTGAAATACAGAAGTTTGAATATTGTTTGCACAATAGTTTATTGGAGCGTGTTATTTATGTATTGTCTTATATCCTTCATCTAAGAATTTTATGGTAAAATGAATTGGTATTAGAGTGAGTTGATGATTGCTATGTGCTCAGTGGTTCATCGTACAATTAGAGATATATTCAGAGTTTTATGTGCAAATTGAAAAAATGTTTGTGACAAGTATGTAGTACTTTTTGGATTGAGGAACTTATATATGTTGATATTTGTAATATAAATTAGAAGAAAAATATTTCAATATTGATACATTAATATTATAATTTCAAGATGGAGAACATGATATTCATATTTTAATATTTATGACTAAATTCATATTTTCTAATTGAAATAAAGTGACATTTCTCAGAAACTAAATAGTTTGGATATTGAAAGAAAAGTGATTTTATTTGGGAAAGAACTTTGAGATCTGCAGTGCTTTTTCTCAGGGAAAAAATAAGGTAAGATCAATATTCTGAATAAACTATTTATGGCAGATGGTGTTCATTTTTTTCTGCACGAACTTAACCATAAATGCCAATGGAAACGATTCCTCTTGGGGGATGACTTGAACCAAATGAAAGGAAACTCCAACATACAGGTTTTCTTCAGAGAGAGGGGAAAACTACCTTTTATCAAATAAAGTCAAAATTCATCTCATACTTTTTATGAAAATACCTTGCTGAATTTTATAAGGCACTATTAGATACAAAGATAATTTTTTTTTTGTTGAAAAAAGGATAGGGGAGATCACACAAAGTCTGTGGATCAAAGATAATTATGCACAAATGAATAGCTTAGAAATATTGGAGGATCAATTTTATCCAAATCTTGCCATCAGTTTATCCTTCTCAATGTCCTTCTAAAGCTGCTTACTCGGACCCCATAATCTATCATCTCTCTAATCCAGCCCCCTGGATCATTTTGCTGCTTTGAGATTTGCATGAATTTTTATTTTTTCAAGGAAGGTTTAAGAGTTAATATGACCACTAATCATGATTGACTTGTACGAATGATTTCATAATCCCTCAAAAACCCACATAAATTTTATCCCTCAAGATAAACTCAATCATTCAAGATCATCGAAATGGAGTAACATTACAGCATGGAAGAAGGCGCTACATATTTCCGCGGGATTAAAGGAAGCACCTTTCCTAGGCAGTGACTGTAACTTTGAGGGCTTCCAGAATTTTGTCATCAAGATCAAACTTTATCTCCTTCTTGTCCCTGCCAATGCTCACATACTCACTAAAACGCTCCTTCAGATCCTCTGCAAGGTTGGTGGTGCTAGTCCAGCCCAATATCTCCTTAGCAGCTCTTGGCTCTGAGTAGAAGTGCTGTTCAGGAGAAGAAGGAATAACAGTTAACAATTTTCCAGACTTTGGTGGAAGCATTGGTCTAAAAAAAAGAAAAAATTCACATGTACCATGTTCCTGAATGGGAATGCCTTCTTGGCGTCAACACCAACTGCTTTTGGGTCATAGAAAATGATATTGGGCTCTCGGCCAGCAGCCCGGGCGCAGAGTTTAACAAGCCCAATGAAGGTGACAGCGCGATCACTGACACAGTTGAATATGTTTCCGGCGGCGGCAGAAGGATTCTGAACAGCTAAAGATAGCATGCTGGATAAATCTCTGACATGTGCAATGTTTGTGAGCTGCATCCCTGAGCCAGGGAGAAGGACAGGCCTGTCCCTGACAATTCCTGATGAAGAAATTCATAATGTTATAAAAATAAGAATAAAATTGACAAAACCTGTCGATCATAATGACACAGAAAATAACGGTATGCTTCTCTTGAATATATAAATGGACAAAGAAATCAAAGCATATAGAATTGAGGTACTTTGATTATCTTCATTATCATCCTGGCAAGGACTAATAAGAGGATTGATGAGGACTGATCATCATCCTCTTGTTATCGTCATCAGCTATAGAGAACACTATAATGTAGTAAGCAAACCAAGTGTTTCTTGAGCGAGTTTAATTTGTCCTTCCATCCTTGAGAGAGCGTCTCTACCCCTTCTCTCTATATTCCATGTTATATCTTCTCTCTCTCCTAAGATCAATCCTCCTACTTCTGTCAATACTTCCAATGAACGAAGGCTTTCAGGACATATATTGATATGCATCTAAAAAATCGACCAAAACAATACAAAAAAATATTAAAAAAGGGAAGGTCGAGGAGTATCTTACGGTCAAAGAACCACTCCTCGCAATCTTTGTTGTTTCCAGAGCCAATCATGTATTGAGGCCTAAATGATGCCCAACTACCGAAGGAAAGTGTAGAGAGGTACTGTTCTACAGCTGCATGCCCACCCTCCTTGACTGCGTCCTATAAAGATCAAACTAAATATGTTATTAAAAAATAATGGAAGTACCCACTAGGTTTATGTCATATCATATTAGAACCCTCCCCAGAGAAATGCCAAAGCATACTCAATTGTTGATTCATTGAATGGAAGCTGTCCCCCTAGACTTTTTTAGAGAGGCGGGGGGCAGTAGTTCAGAGAAAGAGAGAGATAGGTAGAGTACAGAGATAGAAGTTAAGGAGGTCAGAGAGAGAGGGGCAGGCCCATTGTGATGGATAGGGTATAGAGATTGTGGAGGCATAGAAAATTGAGAGAGAGAGAGAGTGAGTGGAGAAGAAGAGGCACTGGAGAGAGGGTAGGGAGAGATAGGAATATAGAAAGTGTATAGTCAGAGAGAGAGAGAGAAATAGAAAGAGAGAGTAAAGGGAAAAATCTTGAGTTTGTAACATCAAATGAGAGATATTTTGCACCACCAGGTGTAATCCTAATAAGTAATTGGGATCAAGATTCAATCCTTCACAATTTAGCACATGTTAAAATACGTTAAAGGAAATGATATCCAGAAACTAAAATTAAGGTTGAAAATAGAAAAAACCATAAACATGGGGAAATCTTACCCCTTCAACATGGGGCAACTCATCAGTTGGCTTATAAATCCCAGCACTGCTAACGAAAAGAAATTGCCCGACACCAGAACTTGCTGCCCAATCTGCCACTGGCCTGCAATTTCAATGATATTTAAATTATATAAAATAGAGAAAAACAAACACCACAGTGCTCCAAGACGAATTTCTCTTCATTCTAATGATGTCCTTCGGGAATATGATTTAAAGTACAGAAAAAAGAACATAATCAAACTTCATGAAGAATTTACCGGATTATCCTAGTGGATATGTACAAATATGTTCAAAGCTGTTAGAGAAAGGTAAAATATTAATCCTGTGAAAGAAACAAAGCCATTTGTCTCAGTAAGTACTCGGATCAAAGTAAATCTGCGGCAACACCTAAAATATTGAATGTCGTCTTTACCTGATTCGTAACAGAATCTACATTTATCCCAGGGTAAAGATAAATGAAAAAAATCACAAATGTGTTCAAAATTATTAGGGAATTACTAAAAATGTATCCTGCTTGAACTCCATGAAGCCAGTACTCTTAGTAAGAACTCTGATCAATGCAACTATTGTGGCTGCCTGAATGTTGTCTTTTTATTTCATCTCTACACGATACGTTAGAGGGACCACATTCATTCCAGGAGTTTGATATACGAAAGAAAAAAATCATAAATATGTTCAAATTTGTAAGACAACAGTGAGAAACTAATTCTGCGAGATCAATAACGTCATTTAATCTCAGAAAAAAGTACACCGAAGTATAAGATTGAACGCTTCATCTCTACTTGACACAAAACAGTAACTACATTGACTCCACAAGTATCTAAAATTATAATCGCTAGTTAAGACCAGGAACTGTAATTCTAAGAGAGCTAAAAAGAAGAAAAAAATTACTTGACAGCGTCGAGATCCTTGCCATTGTTATCAACGATCACATCAAACTTGGCCTCGCCAACAGCCTTCCCCAAATCAGCAGGATCCCCCCAAACAGTCCGTCCCCCGGCGGACACAATCTCCTACTCAAAAAAATAAAAATAAAAATCAGAAGAACACTCCGCAAATTAGGGCAAAAAATAATCAAGAACATCACCGAGAAACGCGTAAACGGGGTCTTCTTCATCTTGTCCGAGGATTCCTCTCCGACGGTAAGAACAGTGACATCGTGCCCACCTCCGAGGAGCTCCTTGGCGAGGTAGAAACCGATTACAGCGTGCCCCCCACTGTTGGTGTTGACGATCAGAACCCTCTTCTTCTCCGAGCTCGCGGAGACGGAAAACCCAGATGGGGAAACTCGGAAAGGAGGAGACTTGGCAAGGGGGGAGGCTCCAAAAGAGGGGAGAGAGGAGATTGAAGAGGAGGAGGAAGAGAGGGAGGAGAAGGAGAGGGAAGGAGAGGGGAGAAGGGTAGCTCGGCGATGCCGGTGGGAGAAGGAAGACGAGGCCACGGAGAAGAAGGCGGAGGTAGCGGCGGCCATGGCGGAGAGCTGAGAGTGAGCTTTGTGTGGCGGGAGGAGCTTCAATGGCGGACTGGCAACGGTATTTATAACGGTCTTTTCTTGGCCAGAAGGCATGGATAGGCTTCGCGCCATCCTGGAGAGGCAGTTGAACCGGGCTGAACCGGGCTGAACCGGGTTCAACCCGGTTCATGGTTGCTCCCATGCCTTTTGGCCTAGAGAGTGTTTCATGTCCCGTCATCCGAAGTCCGTCATCATTGTCGTCATCATCATCATTATCATTTTGTTAGAAATGTCGTGAGCTTTGTGTGGCGGGAGGAGCTTCAATGGCGGACTGGCAACGGTATTTATAACGGTCTTTTCTTGGCCAGAAGACATGGATAGGCTTCGAGCCATCCTGGAGAGGCAGTTGAACAGGGTTAAACCCGGTTCATGGTTGCTCTCATGCCTTTTGCCCTAGAGAGTGTTTCTTGTCCCGTCATCTGAAACCCATCATCTTCGTCTTCATCATCATTGTCATCCGAAACCCATCGTCATCATCGTCATCATCATCGTCATCATCGTCATCATCATCGTCATCATCGTCGTCATCGTCCTCATCATCATCGTTATCATTGTTATAAATGTCGTGAACTTTGTGTGGTGGGAGGAGCTTCAATGGCGGACTGGTAACGGTATTTATAACAGTCTTTTCTTGGCCAGAAGGCATGGATAGGCTTGGCGCCATCCTAGAGAGGCAGTTGAACCAAGGCTGAACCGGGTTCAACCCAGTTCATGGTTGCTCCCATGCCTTTTGGCCTAGAGAGTGTTTCGTGCCCGTCATCCAAAGTCCGTCATCATCATCGTCATAATCGTCATTATCATTGTGTTAAAACTCCCGTTGCACTCCACTATTGAACCTGGAGAGGCAGTTGGAACAGGCTGAACCGGGTTCATGGTTGCTCTCATGCCTTTTGGCCTAGAGAGTGTCTCATGTCCCGTCATCCGAAAGCCATCATCATCATCGTCATCATTGTGTTCTCTTGGCTGTGGATGAATGTCGAGGACGAGGAGAAAAATTAGTGATTATGGAAGATGATGTATCGTCATCTAAAACCAGTCATCATCATTGTCATCATCATTGTGTTGTCCTGGACGTGGATGAATGTTGAGGACGATGAGAAGATTAGTGCTTGGGGATGATGAAATGACGTCATCCAAAACCCGTCATCACCGTCATCATTGTTGTGGCTTGGGTGATGATCACTGTTGTCCCGACTGTCGATGAATGCCGAGGATGATGAGAAAATTGGTGATTGGGGATGATGACATGCTGTCATCCAAACCCGTAATCGTCATGGTTGTAGCGGTATTACCATTGTTGTTGTGGCCGTAAATGAATATTGAGGGTGATGACAAAATTCAGGATTGGGGACCATAACATGCCGTCATCCAAAGCCCATCATCTTCATCATCATGGCTCGGGTGATGATCATTGTCATTGTGACAATGGATGAATGAGGAGGCTGGTGGTGATTTTGTCATTGTCTTTCATCATATGAGTGAGATGAATATTCGTAAAGTGATGAGAGGTATGGATGCGACAAATCTTCATTGTTGTTATTATCATCATCATTGTCATCCTATTTGCAGATAAGCGATGATAATGATGACCATTTTTTCCTTGTGTTTCTTGCTTCAAATGAATGATGTGGATGATGAAAATTTTATCTCGGTATTTTTTTATATTAATGGGGTTAACAGAGAGAGAGTGATGAGATGTGATGACGATGATTTGGGGATCCTCATCCTATCTAAAGATGATGATGACTGCAATTAATATTATCATTATTTTATCATTGTCATCATCATCGTGTTGTGGATCATTGTAGAGGAAAACTGGTGTGTGGCAGAGGTAAAGCCTCAGTGATTAGGAGACAGTCTCATCCAGGGCCAGCAAGTGAAATTTTATTTCATAGTATTTGAAGTACCTTTACAGGAGACTTTGTGGTAGGACATCTTCTCACCACTTGGGGATTTTACCCTGCTACACATTAATTCAGTTAAATCAGAAGTCAATCATCCACCTCGTCTAAACATCAAGACATTTTTTTATTCAATTTTTTTTAGATGTGAGTTTGTATAAGACCTTTGCTGGTCAGATTTAGTGAAGTTAGTGACATATGGGTTTTGTTAGATTTTGCCTTCTAAAAAATATAATTTTAGATTATACTTATTTACTTTGGATAAAGCTCAATCATCTTTTTCAGTTATTACCATGATATCAAGTACAAATAAAAATTAGAAAATTATTTCTAAAATAAATATACATACTGTATTATTTTCCAGCACTAGAAATTAATGACAGCACTGTGATTTTAAGTCAAACTTGATCTGAAATAAGATTATGCGAATTTTGAAATGATTTATATTTCTTCATAAAGTTTAACACACATTGTATTTATAAGTGACATGTTCAATTGTTAGTAAATATAAACATAGAAGGTTTTTAAAACAGATAAAATGTTGAATAGTGACAGATTTTATGATGATTTTTTATCAAATTCCAATAAACTATTGGAAAGTATTTTTTGCTGAAGAAGCATTCCAATATGTGTTAGTTTGTAACTGTACTTGCATAATGGCAGAGGTCATGGTTTAGAAATTGTTTCTCCTTCAGTCTAAAATTGATTCACACAATACTTAGTTCCAGAAAAAGACTCAGCATCTAATCTTTCATTAAAACAAATTATGTGCATGAAAGTTATACATAGGGATATTAAAATAATAATACATTATTCCAATTGATCTAATTCACACGAATGATAACAAATTTAATATTAATTGAGTTTATCAACAATTTTTCACATGTGACACACAACCCTTTTTTTGGTTGATAATTATTATAAATATACTTCTAAAAACATACTCATTGTCATATTTATTTTTCCTCGTGCAAGATGACAACATAATCTTTTTCCTATTTATTTGTTTTCTCAAAAAACATCTCTTTATTGTGATCACTTTTGAACTTTGTATGTGCATCTTCAAATAATCATTCATTATGTGAAATATATATTTTATGAGTAAATTTGTAAAAAATGTTCAAATTATGATCTAAAAATTTATTAAATTTATGTAAAAATTGGTTGTTCTATATATTTAACTTCCAAAATCTCACTAATCAGCTAGGTGCTGTGTAAAATGCATTTCTAATTTTTATTATTAACTTATTATAAATAAATACCCATAAATTTGATAAGAAAAAAAAACCTTAACATAGTAAGAGACTTTAAAAGGCTAAAATAAATTAAAGTGTGTTCAAATGAAGTAGATTCTAATATTACAGGGCAACGCAATTACCTTTTGTTTTTTATTTCATCAGATACATTAATAAGGAAATTTTTATTGGCCATGATTATGTTGAATTTAATGAATACACTTTGTAATACATATCTCAGTCATTGAAGGAAATATTTATACAAGCATACCATAATGGAGAAAGGCTTATAACTTTAAAACACTATTCAATGTCTAAATGACATACTGGCTAACCTATAAATATTTTTGTAATGTTTATAATTACTTAAATATATTATTAACATGCACAATTAAAATTAGTAGTATTGATATGTTAAATAACACAACTAACTTGATATTTCAGCCATATACTTCATTATATCTAGATGATACAGATGAATTGGTTGTTTGTATCATGTTAATGCACATACAGAATATCATGTAAAAGATGAGATGAATTGTTTTCATATTAATAGATAGGTCAGATTATGATCATTACATGCTTTTTTACTCAAATTTTTTTTATTTTCATATCTCACACATTCGGTTCCATATTTCACCATAAAATATTTGATGATTCCTAAATTCAATCGTAGTATTTTAGTGACAAAAAATAATAAACCCTCAATATGACAATTGCAAGACACATATGATTAGGGATCGGCAATCGTCATTCGTCAGGTCACGCGTCACCGTGACAGTCACTTGACGGATGACGTGACGGTGATGGTGACAAATCAGAGGGTCCATGACGGTGACGGTGACGGTGACGGTGACAGGGTAGTCCCGACGCGTGACGTAACGAATAGTCCATAATGGATGACGTCCATGACGGAATGTTAATCTAATTTTATTTTTTTATTAAATATAATTGTATTGAAAAAAATTCCCTAAAATAAGCAGGAAAAATTCCCTAAAACTGGCGGGGGAGAGATGGAAATGATGTAATCAGTGGCGGCGCTCCGGTGGAACCTCCTGGCCGCCAAGAGAAACTTCCCCTTGTCCACGAATTCTTCAATCGAACGGGAGAGAAGGTTAATTTCAGGGCAGTGAAAATTGGGGAGAAAACGCTACTTTTCTTACTGGGGGAGAGGCTGAGGTAGAGGAAGAAGGTAGATGGGTCGGGCCAGGTTGCAGAAAGACGGAAACTTTCAGGGAGAAGGGAAGGATCGGAGAGATGGGTAAGAGAGGAGGAGAGATGGGTTGACCTGTTTTAGAGAGGAAGGGGAAGTGATGATCTTCTCCCCCAATTCTGGATCGTCGTCCTCTCGCCATGCTGGAATCAATTCCCTTCTAGATTTGTGAGCGAGAGCTTCGCCATAAATTTGATCTCAATCTTGTTAATACAGCGGATCATGAGAGGAATTCAGGAAATGGCCGCTCGACGGCCAATCTTGTGCAATGCCGGGATCAGATCTCTCGCCATAGCCTCAATTCTGATAGCTTTTGGCGTGCTTGCGTTTCAGAACTCCGCAGTCTCCCGTGAAAGCTTCTCCTCGCTCGATAATGGAGAAAAAACAACAGATCCAGCAAGAAATTCCTCCACTGCTTCTCCTTTCTTGCTGTTTGTAGAACGCAAGCCCGTAAATTTGAGCGAGGTATTCCTCGACGATCGGTCACCGACGGAAAAATTCACGATCGACGGACGAGATTCCACCACCGATGCATTTTCCTCTCCACAACAGCTCCCTCATCGAAGAGATCCCCGCGAAGAACAACACAGACGAAACCCCAGCCTCGAGGTAGGGGAATTTCCTGTCACTAGTGACAGTGACGCCATCACCGACGGTGACGTGACGGAACGAGAATGCATCATGCCAAATTGAAAAAAACATGTTGATGGATGATAACTTGCAAATTAACATGATTAGTTGATGAATTTTACATTATATTTGTGTGCTTTAATGACCACATTTTCATGTTATCATATAAAAATGAAGATAAATGACTGTCAGTTTGATTATACTATTATTTCTAATTTTTATTATTTTTTACATAGTATTTAACCTCATTTCATTGAAGAAATATTTTTTTACAGGGCCTTCAATACTTGACTAAAGGTTGGTAAGGGATTTCCTATTTTTCTAGAATTTTTCCCATATTTTTATATAATTTTCTGACCATTCTATAGCCAAGAAATGATTTTTTTCTTATTTAAATAATACATATGCTATTTATTTGGAATTTTATAATAATTTTATATATATATCAAGGGGCATCCACATCATTCGCCCAAAATTCGGGCAAATAAGTGGATAAATACTATTAAAATAGTTAAGAGAGAAAGAAAGAACATTATTTGCTCATTATGGCACCGCAAATCGCGATGCCATAATGAGCAAATCATGAGCTCAAAAGAAATTATGACGTGGCACGGTCGGCGAGAGAGAAAGGTATGATTTTCACTTTTTTTACTTTTACTTTTCGTGCAATAAATGCACGCGGAGAATTGATCTCCGTGTGCATTTATTAAGTAAGAATATTCCGTTGGTTAGCCGCGTGCATAAATGCACGCGGCAACCGACACACGTGCATGTATACGTATAATTATTATTATTTAGTTCGTTAGCGCGTGCATTAAATGCACGCAGAAATCAATGATGCGAGTGTCAAAATTTACGGCTGACTTTGTCTTTTTGTGCTTATTTTACAGAAAAAAAATAAAACGAAGGCGACATGGCGTCCTCTCAACCACGAAATGGAGAATCAATTGTTTCAATGATTGGGCCTGCGGATACGGACAACTATGTGTCAGAACGCGATCCGAGAAGGCGGAAAACGAGAAAGAATGGGCCAACCAATCAGAAAAATCGATTTTATTCTAACTAATAAAATGATCCAATTGCCTAGATTAATCTGCACTAAAACGACAATATCTGAAGATCTAGATGTCCGATTGGGCTGAAATTTTGAGGGTATGTTTTTCTTTTCTCCCTCTACAATCCAGACGGTTGGATCTTCAAATAGAGGTCTAGAAAGGGGCGAAATTCACTTTTTGAAGCTCTCCCCAAGGATTTGGACAGGAAGGACACAAGAGTTGCTTTGGAAGTCGACAGTTCTTGATTCTGCACTCAAATTTGTAAGTTTCTTATTTGTATTTTAGACTTCTTCTTGAGAGATTCTAAAACGCCTTGGCATGGGCGAAATGTACATGCCTAGAAGTTGTTTTTAATGAAATTAGCATTGCATTTTGAGTCTCATTCGAGGTATGATTAATAATCTTAAGTTTTAAATAGATTTGGAACAATTCTGCATTTTAGAATTTTAATTTAGGGTTGGATTTCACATTTTCCCCAAATTCTTTACTTTCTCTCTCTAGGTTGATTCAACTAGTTTCTCTCTCTATATTTCAAGTTTTATTGTTTGGAAATTTAATTCAATATATAAAAACCCTAAATATAAATTTTCATCCATAAATTCGTCCATTTTGCACTCCAATTTCAAAATCTTTTCTTGATTATTAAATTCCCAATTTTAATTCATAAAATTGTCTTATAATTTATAATAATTGGAAAATTAATAATCCGAATTAATCTTGAGCTTATAATTGAAATCATTCTATCTTGAGCTTATTGACCAAAATATTTAAAATCAAAATTAAGTTTGTACTTGATTTTGATTAATTAAAAACATTATTAACTATAATTAAGGTTTATTAATTGCAAAATTAATTCATCATTGAATTAATTCATTAAAAATTGGATAAAATTCTTGCTTGCTGCCTCCCTGTGGTTCGAACCCTTGCTTGCTTTATATTCTATATTTAGTGATTAAGGGTATTTATAAATTTTATTCTATAAGACTAAACGTCAAATCAACGACATAGTTACACGCATTTTTAGGCTTATCAATGGATTATCTTTGATTTTTTTTCTGAGGCTACTACAACAAATAATATCTTTGTTTCTCTCTGATAAGGATTTTATGTTATTCATAAATCCTCTTTGACCAACTATTCGGGGTGGTATCCACAAACTCATGAATCATGCGTCTAATAGAGTACAGGGAAAATAAAATCAATTGGGAAATATTTATCCACCTCTTGATAGTGAATAGATGAATCCCACATTCACTTGCCTCCAAAATTTACATATCCTCCTTGATGACATATCATACAAAAAATTTAATCAGGTTCGATAAGATAGAAAGAATGAAGGAAGTCATATAGATAGAATTCAACACTTTGGATTACCTGCAATATACACGATGGAGTTCTTAGAAAAAATTCAAAATTTCAAAGAGAGGTAAATTATTGTGACATGTAATATTATACGAATGATAAGAGATATAGTTTCAGTGTATTTTACATTTAAGAATAATATAATAGATAATTTTGACTGAAAATACAACTATCTAAATAAAAAATAAATGCATCATATTAACATATCTTTATTGTGTTGCTTCATTCTTTCTATCTTATTACCAAAGATTAATTTTTTCTGTATGATATGTCATTAATGAGGATATGTACATTTTGGATGAAAGTATCTATAGGATTTATCTCTCCACTTACAAGGTGTGGGTCAAATTTTTATAACCAATCTCTATTTATAATTTACAATTCCAAATATAAATCTTGACAATCTATCCTAAAATTTTCCATCCTTCTCAATCTCCAATCTTCTCAAAATATATTTAGAATTTACACATTCTTTAGTAAATTCTAAAATTTTATTATTAGTATTTTTTTTATAAAACTCGATGTGTCAAAGATCGAGAGACATCCGACAGTGTTATCCAATATATGAATGACAAAGTATGTGACCATTCGAAATATAAATAAATAATCTATCAGGAATTTCCATTTCACTAAAGTGATACAAAATAAAATTATGATGTCATCATGAGTCATATTTTCTTCTAATTTAAAACTTCTTTATGTCCTATAAAACCTTCCAAAAACAGGCTTGAAAATGTAATCTCATAAGATGAAATAATTTGATAATCTAAATAAAAATTATTTCATGTATATTAATGAAAATAAATGTTTTGTTTATTTATTTCACTCACAATTTCTAAAAATAATGTTATCGTATTGGGCGGCAAATGTTTCCTTATGATGTTGGGAAATATGGATGCCATGTCCACATATTTATCATTTTGGACAACAGTATTATAGGCTGTGCATGCTGTCCTTGGGTCAAAAATTAATTTAACTACATAAACTTCAATATACGAGGTACTAAGACATTTTATTTAACATTGACACAGCCTGTAACTTCATTATATGATGGCCTAAAATATCATAGACATATTTTCACTTTTATAATGTCTTTCCCTTGACCAGAGTGGATTGACAAAGATTTTACCATTCAAGATGATTTAGGAAATACGTTGTAACTTTGAATATTTTCAAACCATAAAGTATACATTAGAAATGAATTTCCGGCCATTAAACCTTCAGAATTTGACCACTAATGTTGACATGACTGGATGGTGTAGATGATAAAATCAATGGCTGAGGGAGATTTAATGGACAAGGGATAACGTTTAGAAAGCAGTATATGCATATAAAGGAAGATGATAACGTCAAATTAGATCAATAAATATATGATTTTATACTTATTTTTTACCACATATTTTTATATTTGCACTAGCATTATTCACCATTTAAGGATAAAATGATAAATTTAAGATTTATTTTCCTAAGCTCTATTTTTATAAATTTTATTGATTTTTTAGACTAACCCCATTTGACTCTTTAGAGTCAAGTGGATTTCTCACATGTTCTTGGAGTTTTATTTAATAAAAAGGACTTAGGTAAATACAATGGTGAATTTGAGATAAAAATGGGAGGAAATTAGAAATCTAATAAATCATAAGAGGAGGCCCAATAAACAAGAAGCCCATTCAAACCTCCTTAAAGACCGGTTCATTTAAAGGCAAAAAATTGTGGAACTAACCCACAATTTGAATTTGAAAGTTCTAATTTCAAATCTGAGAAGGAGGGCATGTGGGTCCAGGCTGGAAATCTAGAAATCCTACCCATCCAATCCCTTGGAATCAAATCCAATGGCTGGGAGAGTTAGGGCACTTCTACTTATTCTCTTCTCCCCTCTCTTTGTATCTCATATTGGATTTCTGCTACCAACTTGTTGTTGGAGGCCTAGTGCATCAGATTTCTTTAAACCTTTCTTGTTCTACAAGAGTGTGGGAGAGAGAGTTCAAGGGTGATCAAGATTCTTGGAGAAAGAGCACCACTTGGCCCTTGCGGGAAGTGACAACAAGGTTTATGTGATCTCCTAAATGTTTTATTTGAATTTTCTCACCATTTTTTTAGGTTAAATTCAAGAGGATATCCTAGACTTAAAGTTTTCAACACATCAAAAAGCACTGAAAAAATTCCTCCTGTAGCAAAGCATTGACGTTTTCAGTCTATTACCCGCCCAACGGAGTGCCATTGCCCACAAATTGTGGCTGAAGGTTTTTTTCAATGTTTAGTCTTCTTTATTGCCCAAAAAATTCTCCAAAAATCACATTTTATTATTGGAACTTATCTAAAACAAAATAAATATGTATCATTTATTTAAAGTAGTTTTGACTAGTTTTCATCACTCACATGCTTTATTTGACATCTATGAGAATAAAAAATAACTTTTATATATTAAGCCTCCTTCTCTTATTTCATAGATAGTTTGACTACCCTTGCTTAACCCTTGAGGACCTACAACAAGAATGATGAATATAGTATATTGAGCATATTAAGATGTATGATTGTTACACGTTCGTTTGTGTCATGATGCATTTAAAATTTCACTGAATCAGTATAAAGTAAAATTTCCACGTTCTCTTGGACCCAAGGGTCCATCATATCTTGAAAATTCATGTTTATAGTCTAGTTGTGATTTAGCCTCGATCTATAATATACCTTTGGTGTCTAATAAGCTTATAGAAACAATTGTTTCAATTTAGACAGAAATTTGAATGATTCAAGGGATATAAATGTAGGTGAGAATACATTTATGTGGGACTTCATTTCCAAAACCTAATAGTTAATTTTTCATATTTATAAGAGATGGAAGAGATGTGAAAGTCAGTCCTTTATTATTCATTGGCATTTGTAATTGCATCCAAGTTCTAAGGCACAGCCTTCAATACTAGATTTTTTATCAACTCACTCACTCGTGCAATTTTATCTCTATTTTATTACATGACCTTTTTATTACCAGGTGAGATTGATCAGGATGAAGGCAAAGTGAAAATATACTCAAAAGGGAAGTATAAAAACCATTGGGATTTCACTTACCTCAAACTTTGCCAACTCAAACTTATGTGCATTGATATTTTGCCTAATGTACAAATCAAATGGAAGTAGAATACCAACCATTGTGGTTTCAGATACTAGAAATTACATAATATCTAAAAAATCTTTTATCCCTAATAACCTATAACAAAAAATTTACACTTCAATTTCATTAACCATTTCACTCTATAATTTCAAAAAACTATTCTACAAAAATAATTCTCACAATAAATAAAATTGCTGTGATTTATCATTATAGATACTTTAAACTATAAATCATTACATTTAAAAATCTCTGGTTTTCTGTGAATTGCCAGAAAAAGTCTGTTAACATTTCTTGAATATAATTACCTAAAAAATAAGCTAGTATATTATAATAACAACCATTGGGATTTCAGACACAAGAAATTTCAGCATCTCTTCAAAATCTTTTATCTCTAATAATCTATACACACTTACTCTGCTTTCATTTCATCAACCACTTTCACATTACAATTTTGAAAAATATATTATACAAAAATCATTACATTTAAAAATCTCTCTGATTTTCTGTAAATTGCAAAAGAAGTCTGTTAACATTTCTTGAATATAATTACCTAAAAAAGAGGCTAGTAGTACAGTACGATAAAAACCATTGGGATTTCCGAAATTAGAAATTGCAGCATCGCTACAAAATATTTTATCTCTGATAATCTGTACACAGTTACTCTACTTGCATTGCATCAACCATAATCACATTATAAGTTCAAAAAACTATTCTACAAAAATATTTCTCAGTTTATGGATATAAATCACTGTGGTTTCTTATTGTTGATACTTTAAATCATAAATCATTACATTTAAAATCTCTCTGGTTTTCTGTTGATTGCAAAAACAAGTGTGTTTACATTTCTTGAATATATATACCTGAAAAAATAGGCTACTATAGTATAATAACAACCATTGGGATTTCAGATACTAGAAATTGCAGCATCTCTACAAAATCTTTTAAAAAATCTCTAATAATCTATACACAATTACTCTGCTTGCTTTGCATCAAACACTTTCGCATTACAATTTCAAAAAAATATTCTACAAACATATTTCTCAATATAAGGAATAAATCATTGTGGTTTATCATTATAGATACTTTAAACTATAAATCCTTACATTTAAAAATCTTTCTAGTTTTCTGTAAATTGCAAAAACAAGTCTTTTAACATTTCTTGAATAAAATTACCTAAAAAAACATGCTAGTAATAAATAAAAGTAAGATATTTTGGGATTTTTTGAGACTTATTTAAACCCAAACAGTTAGCCGTTTCAGTTAAACTATAAATCCTTACATTTAAAGATCTCTCTAGTTTTCTGTAAATTGCAAAAACAAGTCTTTTAACATTTATTGAATAAAATTACCTAAAACAACATGCTAGTAATAAATCGTAAGATATTTTGGGATTTTTTGAGACCTATTTAAACCCCAACAGTTAGCCGTTTCAGTTAAACTATAAATCGTTACATTTAAAAATCTCTCTAGTTTTCTGTAAATTGCAAAAACAAATCTTTTAACATTTCTTGAACAAAATTACCTAAAAGAACATGCTAGTAATAAATAGTAAAATATTTTGGGATTTTTTGAGACCTATTTAAACTCCAACAGTTAGAGATTTTTAAATGTAATGATTTATAGTTTAACTGAAACGGCTAACTGGCTTTCTGTAAATTGCAAAACAGGTCTGTTCACAGTTATAGTTCTGGATAATCCGGGACGTGGACGATGGACGGGACGCGGCGAAGATCGTCGCGTCCGATGTCCGGAATCAGTGCAGGGACGCGAACGGGATGGTTTTTTTGTTGAGACCTCCGGACGGGATGGTTTTTTTGTCCCAAGTGGATGAAAATCGTTCTGACTCGGAGGTCTCGTCCAACTTGCGGACGGGACGATTTTTTCATCCTGGGACGAAAAAACTGTCCCGTCTGCGTCCCTGCACTAGCATAGTTCCGGATTGCCTGGGACATGGATGATGGATGGGAAGGGACGAAGATCGTCCCGTCCGACGTCCGGAATCAGTGCAGGGATGCGGACTTAAAGGTTTTTTCGCCCGAGTGGACGAACACCGTTTCGTTCGTAGGTCTCGGGACGAATTTTTGTCCCGATTTTCGTCCAACCTCGCGGACGGGATTATTTTTTTGTCCTGGGATAAAAAACCATCCCGTCTGCGTCCCTGCCCTAGTATAATTCCAGATCGTCAGGGACATGGACGATGGACGGGATGGGACGAAGATCGTGCTGTCCGACGTCCGGAATCAGTGCAGGAACGCGGACGGGGTTTTTTTCGTCCGAGACCTCCGGACGGGACGGTTTTTTCATCCAAGTGGACGAAAATCATCCTGTCCAGAGGTCTCGGGACGAATTTCCGTCCCAATTTGTCCAACCTCGCCGACGGGACGATTTTTCGTTTGAGACCTCCGGACGGGACGGTTTTTTGGTCTGAGTGGACGAAAACCGTCCCGTCCGGAGGTCTCGAGACGAATTTCCGTCCCGATTTTCGTCCCGTCCGCGTCCCTGCACTTTATTAATTACAGTTCTTGAAAATAATTACGTAAAAAAAGAGGATAATATAAATAATAAGATATTTTGGGATTTTTTGGGACCTATTTAAACCCCAACAGTTAGCCGTTTCAGCGAGACTTGTCTAATCCGTTAGCGGCGGCGATGGCGGCGGCGATGGCGGCGGCGCTCTCGCCGGCGATCTTGTCGGCGCGAGTGGCCGTGAGAAGCCGACTTTCTTCTTCTCAGCAAGAATCACGCGTTGCGACGATCTCTTTGTCTTCATCTTCCGCAGCACCCTCCAATGTTCAATCATCTGCGAAATCTCTCCAATGCGAGCACTTTCAGTCGTGAGTTTGATCTGTGATGGTGTTTTTGTAAGGTTTTTGGCGTTTTTTGGTTGTTAATTGGTGGGAGAACGAGTTGGCAGGTGCTCTGGGTGCAGTCATGAGTGGGATTTGGACCGGCCTGTTGTTCTTGAGGAAGCGGGGAATTTTCTCAAAGATTTTGGGGTCGCAGATTTTACCTTTGACGGCGGGAAATTGGTGGGCTTGTAACCGAAATTTGGGTTTTTTGAGGTGTTCTTTTGTCTGAGTGTTGATTTGTTTTTGGAAAGTGGGAATGGAGGTGCCGGGCTAAACTTGCTGTTAGGGGAACATCGGAGAGTCCTTATATTGGGTTGTATGAAGAAGGGACGCATAACGTTGTGGATATTCCCCGTTGCAGAGGTAAATTCTTGGGTTTTATAATTCTTTTGGGTTTTATAATTCTCCTTTCTTTTTCCTTTTGTGAAACACTTGTGCAATGGCCGTTACAAAGTTTAATTGTATTAACGAATGAAATGCTTCTATTCTCACTCCTAAAAATAAAAGCTCCATTCTTGCGTCTTATTTAGAAAATCAAAAGTTTCTATGTGTGTTTAACAGCTCATCATCCGAGCATTAATTCAGCGGTGGAACTCCTGAGGAAAGGTATCTTCTGATGAACGTCCTTTTATCTCAATTGTTATTTTACCTTCGTTTTGTTCAAGTAGTGTGGCTGATGTTTCTGATAATTATTAGGTATTTCCGTGTTAAACATCCATCCATATGATGAAGATCAGGGAACTGGTGAACTGAGATATGTGCAAGTGAGACATTCTTCTATTTTTGTGAAGCATTTACCTTTTTGCCTTCCCTAGCCACCAAAATCCTTTGGTTAATGTGTGATGTGGATGAATCACTGGACTTTTGCCCTCTCCTTACTTCAAACTACATTAAGGACGCTTGAATGTAAATTTTTCCTCAAGTGATGTTTTGAGATTCACGAGAGAGCTTATGCTATTCTCTATATGTAAGATTCCAGCCAAAAGAGGTGTGACGAGTGACCTAGGTCACAAAGTCAAGAGGGAGAATGGAAGAGAAAATGCAATGATGAACAAAGATAAAGCAACAAATGGTCATTAGCATTGAGAGAATGTATACAAGTTTATGGGGGCCAGTTCATGTCTGGTTGATCAGCCAGATTACAATGATTACGTAAAATGGCTGTTTGTTTAAAACTATGTGCAACACATGTTACCACAAACAGAGTATATCTTATTGCAACTTTCCTCAAACTGGGGAATGAATGTCCTTCATTTCCAGATTGGACACAAGGATCTCATGCTGGTCTCAGGAGAGCCCTTTGGTCAGGGGGCAGCCAATCTTTGTTTAGTGTTGACGTCTATGATCTCCAGAATCTTGGCCTCCAGTTTTTCTTTCAATAAATATCAGTGTGTTCCCCGGAACTGCTATCTTCAGCTCCTGAGCTCCTCAGCGTAAGACTCTTCACCCCAGGGAATCCTAGAGGGGAACTCACATATTGGACAACAACAACATTTCATTAAGTTTCTCTGTTTTAAATACCAAAGAATTGTTTACACATAGTAGGCCATTAGATGAGCCCTATAACGGAAAGCAAAAAGAAAGAAGAAAATTTGGAACATAACATATATAAAGGATAAAATAGGAAATGGTATGTCCTGGATGACAGTCAGTCAATCTCAACATACTTGGTTCTGCCATGGTGAAAAGGATCTTGTGTGAGATTGATGGCTGACTTATTATTGCACTGTAATTGGCTGGGTCCAGCAGTGGGACTCCTAATTCTTGAAGGATTCCTTGAATCCACATAAAGGATTCTGTTAGTTAAGTGCTTATCCTCCTCTTGGGCCCTATTCTATAAGCCCTTTAGGAGCTCTTATTTCCTCTCTCTCATAGGGTATAAATACCCTAATGTAAGCCACTTACTTTCTTATGTCAATCTATTCTCTCATTTCTCAACCTCCATCGACCCTTCTTCTCCTCCAAACTCTCTAGGGTTTGTCATGGTATCAGAGCTCTAGGGCTCCTGATCTTCCCTTTCCTCTCTAGGGTTTGACATCACCCTTTAGGGTTTGAGATCCCCTTGATCTCACCCTCCATCCCTCCTCGCAGCCAGCACAGCCGCGCAGCAGCCAGCCGCGCGCCCAGCCAGCCGCGCGACCAGCCGCCGCGCACAGCCAGCCGCCGCGCGACCAGCCAGCAGCGCAGCAGCCAGCCGCCACGCGACCAGCCAGCCGCACAGCAGCAAGCCGCGCAGCAGCAAGCCGCGCGACCAGCCAGCCGCGCGACCAGCCGCGCGCACAGCCAGCCGCCGCGCGACCAGCCAGCAGCGCAGCAGCCAGCCGCGCGCGACCAGCCAGCCAGCCGCACAGCAGCAAGCCGCGCAGCAGCAAGCCGCCGCCGCGCGACCAGCCAGTCGCACAGCAGCAAGCCGCGCGCAGCCCGCTCAGCAGCCAGCACAGCCGGCGCGCAGCAGCCAGCCGCGCGACCAGCCGCGCGCAGCCAGCCGCCGCGCGACCAGCCAGCGCGCAGCAGCAAGCCGCGCGCGACCAGCCAGCCGCACAGCAGCAAGCAGCCGCGCGACCAGCCAGCCGCACAGCAGCAAGCCGCCACGCAGCCCGCTCAGCCGCGCAGCCCGCAGCGCAGTTAGCCGCACAGCCAGCCGCGCAGCCCGCAGCGCAGTCAGCCGCGCAGCCAGCCGCACAGCCAGCCGTGCAGCCAGCGGCACAGCCAGCCGCACAGCCAGCCGCACAGCCAGCCGCACAGCCAGCCGCGCAGCCAGCCGCACAGCCAGCCGCGCAGCCAGCCGCACAGCCAGCCGCGCAGCCAGCCGCACAGCCAGTCGCGCAGCCAGCCGCGCAGTCAGCCGCGCAGAGACCGACACAGAGACCATGCCTTACACAGAGACCGACTTTGCGGAGAAGCCGCTCTCCTACAAGATCACTCATCCGTTGCCTCTGGTCCCGGAATCAACTCTTCTCCGCGGCCCGAATCTTCTGCAGTGGTCTCGCTTCATCGAGACCACCCTCAAATCCCGTCAACTGTACAAGCACTGCACCGAGCATCCCTTGACCGCCGATCACCCTCACTATGCGGCTTGGGACGCCGAGGAGCAGTTCATTCTTGGGTGGCTGTCCACGTTCACATTGGCCCCCGATTTCCGCGACCGCTTTCCCCATCAGAAAACGGTCAAAGGGTTTTGGGACCAAGCCACGAAATTTTGCGGGCGGGAGAATGATTGGTGGCGCATCTACGCCCTCGCTGCTCAAGCTTCCAACCTGAAACAGGGCTCTCTGTCGATCTCCGATTATGCTCTCGCACAAGAAGGCGTGGGATGAAGTGGACCACTACCTGCCAACGGACGACCCCAAGTGCAAGACCTATCA
The DNA here is from genome assembly GCF_029677425.1 of Wolffia australiana. Taxonomy (NCBI): domain Eukaryota; kingdom Viridiplantae; phylum Streptophyta; class Magnoliopsida; order Alismatales; family Araceae; genus Wolffia; species Wolffia australiana. Next base: position 2,443,569 of record NC_135851.1, on the reverse strand, counting down.
GAACATGCTTATCCTGCGCATCATGGGGTTTCTCAACGGCCTAAACCGGGAATATGAGGCCATTCGTCGTCGGGCCCTGCACAACAAAGATGGCCCTCCGGATCTCGAGACGTTGGTTCAGGAGCTCCAGGAGGAAGAGAGTCATCTCCTTCTCCATGGGACTCCCACCTCCGACCCGGCTGAGTCCTCTGCGCTTCTGGCAGCACCTGCTGCCGCTGCTGGGCAGTCCTCGGCCCTCTTACCGACTCCGGCAGCCGCTGCCCGCCCTGCAAAAACACCCGTCTGCACCTATTGCGGGAAGCCGGGCCACTGGAAGAACAAGTGCACTAAACGTCTCAACGACTGGCGAAAGAAGAAAGAGGCGGACAGCAAGGCCATGTTGGCCCAATCTGAATCTTCCCCGGCCCCGAGCACGTCTACCACGGCTCTGGACAGCATCCAAGCCGAGCTTGCCCGGCTCCGTGATCAGGTGGCAGCCATGCAGCCTTCTTCGACTGCCTACTTCTGCACATTTGGTGCGTCTTCCTCCCCTGCCGACACTTGGTATTGCGGCCATACGGTGTTTCAGTCGCCGGTCGTATCGGACACGACTTGGGTGCTTGACTCGGGGGCCACTGAGCACATGACCCCCCTCAACACTCGGTTCGTCTCCTACGTTCGGCATAGTGGTGCACGTACTGTTCTCACGGCCGGGGGTGGACGACTACGCGTGGCTGGAATCGGGGCAGTCTATGTGGACGGCCTTGGTGTGGTCCGCAACGTCCTCCACGTTCCCGACCTGCGGGCTGTACTTCTGTCACCCCAACGCCTTGTTGATGCCGTCCAGTGCTCATTTCATCTCCAACCTGACGGCATGTTTCTGTCTGACAAGGTCGGCCGGACTACACGGATTAGGCGGGAGAACGGGCTGCTGTTGCTGGATGATGGGGGACGGTCGCGGTGCTTCGCGTGCATCGGACACTTCGGACGGGGGCCGAGCAGCGGTGGGGACGACTCCTGATGACGCACCAGCGGCTGGGCCACCCGCCTTTTGCGACTCTTCAGCGTCTTGCCCCTGAATTATGTTCTGACTTGGACCTTAAGACCTTGGTGTGTGGCGCTTGTCAGTTGGCGAAGCATCGCGTTCTTCCTTCACTCCGTCCTCGGCTCACACATCTGTCCCGCTGTTCCGGGTGCATAGCGATGTGTGGGGACCTGCCCCGAAACCTAGCTTGAAAGGTCATCGATACTTCCTTCTACTTGTGGACGAGGCAACTCGCTATACGTGGGTCTACCTCCTCACCGCGAGGTCGGGAGTTGCGCCGAATGTCAGTCATTTTGTGCGATGGTGGCGGCGCAGTTTGGTCGGGTATCCAGCGGTCTCGCCGGATAATGCCCGCGACTTCTTCAACAACGACCTCGACGCCTTCTTCGCCCGACCGGGATCCTCCACGAATCTTCATGCCCTGCCACCCCGGGCAGAACGGACTAGCGAGCGTCGCATCGGCTATGTCACCTCGACGGCCCGGACGCTCCTTATCGACGCCAAGGCCCCGTGGCCGTATTGGGGCGATGCCGTCCTGACGAGCACCCATCTCGTCAATCGCATTCCCACCCAGCTGTTGGCGTTCTCTACCCCCCTGGACCGGATGAGCGCGGCCTTCCCCGACACGTGCCTGCGGACGGGTCTCTTGCCACGGATATTCGGCTGCACGGCATATGTCCACGACACGTCTCCGGGCCGGACAAAGCTTGACGCTCGTGCTGTTCGGTGCGTCTTCGTTGGGTACTCCTCTCTTCAGAAGGGGTATCGGTGCTACCATCCGCCGTCTCGGCGATACTTCATCTCGGCAAATGTCACCTTTGCCGAGCATGAACCCTATTTTGGGGACCACTCTTCCTCATCCCGCCTCCCGTTGGATGAGGCCCCCTCGGCTCCCCACTTGGGGCCCGTTCCTTTCTTGGAGCCCACCGCTCCCGCATCTTCTTCCTCATTCCATGATCCCTCTCCCTTTGATTCTTCTCCGTCGGTGACCCCCGAGGGGCCTTTGGACGTGCTGTCCTCCCCATCTTTGCTTCCCGCCATCCGGCATGCTCCTCCTCTTCCTCCTTCCTCCGATCAGTCCCCTCTCGAGTCATCCTCCTCGCTTCCCGTTGCGCCTCCTCCCCTTGATGACCCTTTCCTTCCCTTCCATGACGAGTCTTCTTCCCCTGCTCCGTCATCTGATTCTCCCGTGGAGGCTTCTCGTCCTCCCCCCGAGGACTCCCCCTCCCCCACTGCTTCCGCTCATCTTCCATTGGCCGAGCCATCCTCAACCTCTCTCGACGATGACGACCAGTTGGGATGGCCCATTGCCCTCCGGAAAGGGGTTCGTCAGTGCACTCAGACGCCCCGTTATCCTCTTTCGCATTTTCTTTCCTTCGACCGGCTGAGTACTCCCTACCGGCTGTTTCTTGCTCGCATCGAGTCGGATCCCATCCCTCGCCGCTTAGCCGATGCTATCGCTTCTCCTCATTGGAAAGCGGCAATGGACGAGGAGATGCAGTCTCTACTCCGAAACCGCACTTGGAACATCGTCCCCCTCCCTCTTGGCAAGCGGGCGGTGGATTGCAAGTGGGTCCACACCAAGAAGCATCATGCGGATGGCACCCTTGAGCGCTACAAGTCTTGACTTGTGGCTCGCGGGTTCACCCAGTCTTACGGAGTGGACTACTTCGAGACGTTCTCACCTGTGGCGAAGATGGAGACCGTTCGCCTCCTCCTGGCCCTCGCGGCTCACTTCCGGTGGGCTATCCGACAGTTCGACGTCAAGAACGCCTTCTTGCATGGCGACTTGACGGAGGAGGTGTACATGCAGCAGCCGCCGGGTTACTCTCTCGGCCCCCCTGGCCACGTCTGCCGACTGCGGAAGTCCCTTTATGGACTAAAGCAGTCTCCGCGCATGTGGTTCGGCCGGTTCTCCGCTGTTCTGAAAGCCGAAGGGTACACTCAGAGCAACGGAGATGCCACTTTGTTCTTCCGCCACCGTCCGACCGGGATCTCCATCCTGCTGTGTATGTCGACGACATCCTCATCACGGGATCAGATGCTGCTGAAGCCGTTCGTCTTAGCACCGCCCTGGCCAAGGAATTTGAGATCAAGGCCCTTGGCCTTCTCCGATATTTCCTCGGCCTTGAGGTGGCGTACTCCTCACGGGGCCTCTTTGTTTCACAGCAGAAATACGCCGTCGACTTGCTGACTTTGACAGGAATGACCGGGTGTGCGCCAGTGAGCACTCCTATCGACCCCAACGTCAAGTTGGGCAAGGGCGAGGACTCTCCTTTGACGAATGCTCACCGCTATCAGCAGTTGGTGGGCAAACTCCTCTACCTGACTCACACTCGGCCCGACATTGCATTCGCGGTCAACCTGCTCAGTCAGTTCATGCACTCACCGAGGGAGATCCACAGTCAAGCCGCCCACCGGGTACTTTCGTATCTCAAGGGCTGCCCGGGCAAGGGACTCCTCTTCCCTCATAGCTCGGACAAGACGGTGAAGGTGTACACCGATGCCGATTTTGCTGGCTCCGTTGTGGATTGTCGGTCTACCACGGGGTACTGCACGTTCGAATGATCCCTGGTACCAGAGCTCGGAATTCTGCTCCATACTTGATTGAGAGATGACTTTTTGGGTCTTGCCTTGACAGGTAATCAGATTGCGACTCCGGAACTGTAGTCGACCTACGAGCTACCATAATTAGAGCCAATGATTTACCTCGATGAAAATTGAGTTGAAGCCCAGTTGTCCCTTTCCAGTACAGTAACACTTTATGAGCATTATTGTAGGTTGATGCACACATTGAGTAAGAACATTGGCTCAGTAGGATATATCTGGCCTGGCATGAACAAGCTTACCAATAGGTTGCTAATAGCGCAAGGGATCTGTATCGGTTTAACCTTGAAATTTACTTCCATAGGGGTAGGTAGATGTTGCCGCTGTAGGTAACCTGTTTCATCCTGTAGATCAATAAAGTATTTCTGTTCAGACATGGTGATAACAGTGGAAGAATTGGCCACCTCCTTGACTAGAAATCAGTTAAGTTGGCATAAACTCTTAGTATTAAATTGGGTATTGAGCTGCTGACCTCGTTTTGTGATTCCACAGGAATATAAGATCATTCAAAAATATGGTTAGGATAACCACATTCCCAGGTAATGTATGTTCATCAAATAGGGTATGATCACCACTGTATTTGCGTTAACCACGGCTTGAGTAAATTTCTCAAACCAGGTTCAAGGAGATTGTGGTGCAACCCCTAATTGTAACTTCAAATATTCTTGATTTTTTTTTTTGAAAGAACTTCAAATGTTCTTGATGACTTCCACGACAATGTTCACAATGAGATGTCAAGTAGAACAGAGGGGACGGAAGAGAGGACAAAGAGAGAGAGAGAGATCATAGGTTTTCATTTAGGTGCTGCCTACCTGGTAATCTATGGCGGTGTGAGTGTTTCCTTTGAAGATATTCAGGAAACAAGTTATGAGGGGTTACTTTAGAGAAATGTTACTGTAACGCATATTACAATAACAGTCTAATATTGTTTTTTTAATGCTGTTTGATTAAAGCACTAGCATCCTATATCATCGGAGAGCATGTCTTTTATTTGAGTTCAGTTAAGTTTCAAATATCTGGAAAACATATTTAAATCTTCTGTGCATGATATTCTTCGGACATGTTTTATGATGGGAGGAATGATTAAAACGATGAGTATTGAAAAACTAGATCAACTACCGTGGATAGTTTTTTTGACTATGTAATTTTAAGAAACGAATGATAGAGTATGAACTAACTTTTAATTTTACAGTGGTCTTCTACCCCAAAAATTCTGTTACCATCGCAAATGTACGGTTTGTTCGTTCATTTAACTTTTACTCATATTTTCTCAGATGACTGTGACAACATTCAACACCTCAATCCCAGCAGCAGACAGATATAAGCATGGTTAGTGCATTATTTTTCTTTCTGCTGCACGAATAGCCGTATTATATGAATGGGAGAGTGGACTTTATACCTGATGAACTATTTTCTTTTATGTAGGAAAAGTTCAAGTTACTTTGGTATGGAATTCGAGGAATGAAGAGTCACCTGGGTCTGAGAAATTGAAATCCTTATCAAATGTAGGTTATCTTTCTTACCTTACTGCGACCACTTTTGACTACCACGTTCTCAAATTATATGGATCAAAGACAATCATTTGAATAACATTAGGGGAGACATTAACACAGGTCTCTATCGATGGTGGTCTCTTGAGGGGGAAAGAGAGAATTATAGAGTGATTTTTTTTTTTTTTTTTTGAATAATATAGAAGATCACCCAACTTGGTGACCCTCCGTACACACGGGCGTGGAAGGGTCTAGGCCAAAAAGCATAAGCCCATCCTTCCCCCCATATCCACCACCTCATCCAGGACCAAACCAACAAAAAACCAGTCTCTCTACATCATTTATAGCCCTTTCCACCGACATTGCCCCCCCCTTGAAGACGACCTCGTTGCGGTGAGACCATATCGCCCAAAGCGCCGCGAATCTCAGCCCCCGCTCCTTGTCAATCCCATGCTGGCGCCGCGGCAGTGTGGCCCATAACTGCGAGCTCGACGTAACCTCTGCCAGCCCCTGGTTAGCCCATAGCGCCCGAGCAAGCCGACAATGGAAGAAAAGATGCTGGCACTCCTCTTCCTCCTCCGTACACACAAGGCATAGTGAAGATTCAGCCGGAAAAAACCTTCGCCGTCTCACGCGGGTCATTGTCCGCTTCCTGGCTAGCAGCCATGCAAACACCCTGACCTTTAAAGGAATCTTTTGCCTCCAGATTGAGCGACATGCCCTTAGGATGATTGGGTCCTTATAGTGGTGTGGTCTCAAACTCTGGTAAACACCTCGGCTGGAGAACGGACCCGATGCCCATACCCACCCATCTGTCATCCCCTCCATTGGCCTCCAGTTGTTCAGAGTTTGCTGAAGGCTTAAAAAATCCTCCACCTGCTGACTAGATAAGATGGCCGCAAAAGTTGGACACCACACTCCATCCCAACACTCTTCTACCAAGGCATGCCGGGGACGGGCAAGGGCATATAGGCGAGGGAACAGATCACGGAGTCGTCCATGCGACGACCAATTGTCCATCCAAAACCTAAAACCGGCGCCATTCCCCAATTGGGCCCGGAAAAACTCCTTGACCAATGGCCACACCTTCCTCAGCCCTCTCCAAAAAACCGACTCCCCCTCACATTACGCATCAACTTCTCCCAGTCCAAATTGGATCCATATCTGTCCCTCACCACCTCCTTAATCAAGTCATCCTCCGGTCCCACGATCCGTCTAACCCATTTCGTCAATAGCGCCACATTTAGTGTATTTAGGTCAGGCACCCCAAGTCCCCCCTGTTTAGTTGGCGTGCAGATGTCATTCCGTGAAACCAGCGCCATGACACGTCCTTCCCCTGCATTTGCCCCCTTCCAAAAAAATCTCCGCATGATCCCGCTCAGGCGTTTCTCAACACCCACCGGGATTTTAAACACGGATAAATAAAAAGTTGGAATTGCTGATAATACCGATCACAGCAGCACTAGTCTCCCCCCTCGCGACCAGACTCTTTGCTTCCAACCCTCCAACCGTCTCTCCACCTTCTCCACCACTGATTGCCAGTCTGCTTGTTGTAGGCTATCAACAGATAGGGGTAGCCCCAGGTATCTCATAGGCAATGAACCCACTGGTGTTTCAAGCGCACTGGCACACTGGGTCTCCTCCTCCATCGATAGGCCGAAACCCACAAATTCCGATTTTCCTCTGTTAATGTGCAGTCCTGAACAATCTGCGAACACCCGCAAGAGTGCCGCCAAATTCTTGGCCTCCTCTACCGATCCCTCGATGAAGAATAGTGTATCATCGGCATACTGTAACAGAGGGATGCCCAATGGCTGGCTCGGCGTCTGAAAACCTCTAATACAACAACCCCTTCCACATACCAAAGAAGTACTTATGGCTAGTACATCAGCTGCCAGAACAAAAAGCATCGGCGCTAGTGGACACCCTTGTCTGAGCCCTCTCTGCGGTCTGATCCACCCCCCTTCTGGCCGTCCATTTAACAACACAGCAAGCGACTGAGACGTCACGCATCGCTTCACCCATTTGATCCATTCCTCCGGGAAACCCTGCCTTCGTAGCGCTGCCCATAGGAACCGCCAATCCAAAGGATCATATGCCTTCGCAAAATCTACCTTCCACATGAACCCCTTGGTCCCATTCTTCTTCCACCAAGCAATAATCTCCCCTACCATGACTGCACAGTCACCAAGCTGTCTCCCCGGAACAAAAGCAGACTGAAACGGCCCAACCAAGTCCCCAAGTACCCCTTGTAATCGATTAGCCAGTACCTTTGCCACAATGAGATATATGGAGTTGGATAACGATATGGGCCGGTAACCGCCCACATTCTCTGCTCCTTGCCACTTCGGTAGTAAGAATAAGAAGGATTTTTTTATCCTTTCCATATTTGCTTGGGGGTTCCTGAGCTCCCCCAATGTGGCGATCACATCATCTTTGACCTCACTCCAGAACTCCTTGTAGAAAAACACCGGTATGATGTCCGGTCCTGGGGCGCCTTCGCCATTGAGCCCTGCCATAGCTGCCCGAACCTCCTCCATATCAAAAGGCCGCACCAGACCATCTCTCTGCCCTTGCGTTAACTGAGACGCCCCTTGGCCCGTCCACCGCCAACTGTTCTGACCCCCCCGCCGTTACATCAACCGAAAGTGCTCAGCCATTGCTCGACCCACTGCTTGTGTCCCTGTAACCCTTTGCGATCCGACCGTCACTGATGATATCTGATTCACTCTCTGTCGTCCATTTGCTACAAGGTGGAAAAACCTCGTGTTTGCATCCCCTCCTTTATTGTTAAAGGAGGGGGATGCAAACACGAGGCCTATCATTTGCCCCCAGGGTCACATTGAAATCCCCCCAATCAACGATGCCTGAACCACTGAAGAGAGCATCTCCAATGTTGATGGATTCAACATGTCTGCTATGGGACTGTGGGGGCGGTATTGGATTAGACACATCCTGATACAAGTCCCTAGTTTTCTGTGTCATACCAGTGGTGCCCCTTCCAATGACATCCTGTCTGGGATGAGGACCTCCATATTTCATCCTGTCTGGGAGCGGCCATCTGCATGTCCTGTCTAGTATCCTGGTACTTAGGACAGGCCAGGGGACACATCTGGTGACCATAGTTTCCTGATTCTGTCTAATTTCTAACTTGAATCGCTCGCAAAAATATTGATAATCATTCTATTCAAGAGGCAGTACCTTATCTGGGTAGAATTTTATCCTGAAGGTCCTCCAATGGCTTCACGTTCTGTCTGAAGTCTGGAGTCTGGAGTCTGAACAGCGTGGGACACTTAGGATTCCCCGTCCTGGTATGAACTTCAGATCATCATTCTTAAGTCTTTATCATCAACTTCGACATTGAAGATCATCAAGATGATGCTGCCGGAGAACGAGGATGATAATGATTCAACAGTAGGTTGACATTGACAATGACGAATATTTCTTCAAAAAAAAATTGACAATGATGTCTGAACAATAATGGACGACGAGCCTACAATTTTTTTCTGGCATGAAAAGTAAATTATGGGTGATGAATGCATCCCTTTTAACAAATAATTAATGTTCCCATGCATTGGTTTGAGAACAATTTTGACAATTATTTTTCTGCTAAGCATAAGATCAGTAAGGGGTACATTTCATTTCATTCACTGAAAACTTCAGAAGAACACCAAGCTATTCCATTGATGAATGGTAAAAAAATGTCAATGGATTGGCTTGAACTCTTGTACTAACTCTCTTCTAGTGCGGGCATGGTGGCACCAGTGGCAATGGCAACGACATTCATGGCATGGTATTGACGGCAACAGTCATGGTACAGGCAGCAGGGTTGAGACCTGGACGAAAGCAGGACATTGGTGAAAAATACCTACTTTTCACCTTCACTTGTCCTGTTCTTGACATTTTCATTATCCTCATTATCTTTCATTGATGAAAACGCCTAGGACTATACTTCGTTCATGATCTTGGCTGAGCTGATGATGGCTGATTGACTATGAAGATTTGGTCATCGTCATCAGATGATGTCCAAATGATGAAGATGACGATGACATTGTCATCATTCATTCGTCCTCATTTTCAGGATGGCAAACCCTTTTTATTAATATTATTTTTATGGCTACAAAAAGAAACTCGGGGACCCCCTCCCAGGTGGCCACTCCTTGGTGTGTCATATATATGAAGCAAGTGAACAATACATTTGCTTTGAGAGGCTACTAGTCATAGACGCATATGGTTCAGAAGTGCAAGGAAACTGGATCCTCGAGGCAATAATGGGAAAGTGAATTTGAGGAAATATTGGTAATGGCCCAGTTTACTATAGAACCAGATTAATTCTGGTTCAGGATGATAGTCAAATTGGAGGAGAAGCTCTATCTTCAGTCACACCCACGCAATACAGCACTGTTGAAGGCCGTTGGATGTGAGCGTGTGGCATAGGCAGATAGTCTCCACGGCAAGGTGCTCAATTAGGATCGCAAACCCTGGGAATACTACCATCTCAGATGTGCCAAACCTCACATGTTGAAGCAGCCCCTTTCCGCTGATATTCCCGCTTTCTATATTTTTTTTGCCTGCCCTCCTTATAGAAAGGTTACATAAGGGAAGTAAATCCTATAAAATAATACCTCTGGCAGGGGTTGGGATCACATCTAATTTCACGTCAACACAGTAATGCATGTTTTGGTGGGAAGTCTGATACGATCTCTGTATGAGTTTATGCAAGGAGGAAGAAGCATGGACAGAAAATAAGGTTCAATAACCAGGAAAATGGAAACACAGGTCCAGGTGGTCCAGATTTCACTTGTTTCACCTGTGGTTTAGATAGGGAATAAAGGAATTCTATGAATAAGAAGAGGCACCTTGGTAGGAAGCAACATTCACATTTGTCCTCGGTGGCTTGGAATTCTCTGGGGAGCAGGGCTGAAATCAGCCTGGGGGTTCGACCAGATTTCTTGGCCACCTGGGAGTTCGAAGATGAAGATGAGGAACATAGCTCTAGAACGGTTGGTTTAGTGGAAACTTCATTCAAGGAGCACTAATTGCCATAGTGATTCTTGCAATTTCGACTCACATGGGTATCAAAGTCTTAATTATGATTATCAAAGTCATGAATGACCAGAAACAAGTGAAATATTGTCTTCTTCAACAAAATAGAGTAAATCTGGAAAAAATGAGGCCCTTCCTTCAGGCAAAGAGAAATTGTGACAAAGAGGTAGTATGTATTCTGTTCCCTTTGTCCACAGGATGACCGAATTATTCAGTATACTTTTTCATTCACGACTAATGTAATAATAGGTTGTTGGAGGTATAATATTTTGCTCGTTGAACACATTTTGGAAGAATCCTGCCACCTGAAGCGGTTACAATTCTTGTGTTTCCATCCTTAACTAAACTTTTCCGCTGCAGTTTCTTTGGAGGAATGGCGGTCCAAAGAGTGGAGTCCACTTAATCCATTCAGTGTGGAGTAATTTTCAGACATCCAGCGGAAATGTAAGCAATCATTCCCATATTTTATGTAGCGGGATCTTTTTGCTTTTACATCACCTTCCTGGTAATTTTATCCTTTAAACCCACGTTTCAGTTCTGGTTTTGAAATATGTTTTCGTTTTTCTTTCGATCATAAAGTTCTAGTTGCTTATCCTTTTCGAGCATGATTACCATTTGATGAAATCAGGCTTATTGCCTTTCGGGATAGAATTAGTTTAAATCAGCTAAAATCATTAAATTTTCTCAGACTTCACACTAACTTAAGTTTGTGGGCTGAATGTTAATATTTTATTTTATTTCCTGACAACCGTTTATTAGTAATTCTAAAATTTGGCTCAAAATTTCTCCAAATTTGATTAACTTGAATGTGTCCTTCAGGTAATTTTTGGAAACAGGTGGAGACATCTGGTGGGCGAAGAGGATTTGTGGGAGCACATTGGAGGTGTAGATTCTTGCTTGGCACCTTCTAGCTTCGTTCAAGCAAACACTCAGGTGCAACTTTTTTTTTCAGTTCTATTTTTATTAGAACACTTCTGTTATTGACTTAAACCCTTAATTCCCTTCAGGCGTTTAATTCCCTGCTGAGGAAATTGCAGAAATACGTGCCTTACGGGTCATCTGTTGTTGATTTATATGCGGGGGCCGGTGCTATTGGACTATCTGTGGCTGCTACTAGGAAATGCAGGCAAGTAGATCATAAACTTTTTTTGCCAGTGCATTTCCTTGGCTCATCATCATAACATGAACAATGCTTCATTCCGATGCAGTTCTGTGAAATGTGTGGAGATAAACAAAGAGTCGAAAGTATCCTTTGAGAAATCCATCAACCGTCTGCCCAAAGCCCTAGACTGCCATGTCAGTTGGCACCAGGCAGATGCATCAATCGTATGTCTTTGGTGCTCATATTTGTGTCTTATTTTCTAATCCTGTTTTTTGACGTCATAATTAATGATTACAGGATTCAATTCACTGGCTAGAAGGTTCAGATGTTGTTATAGTAGATCCTCCGAGAAAAGGGTTGGACATTGCTTTAATTGATGCCCTAAAAATTGTGGGAAACCGTAAAGGTGCGAAGAAAGTAGAGAGGTAACCAGACTTCTTCATTCCTGTGAGTTGGTTATAACGTGTTTGATAGCTTAAAATACTGTTACGATCCCCAATAACTATCTGTGGTAGTTATACCTTTTCTGATTTAGGGTACTTTCCCTCTAAATACATATAACCCTTCCCTGAGGAAAGTCAAGTAGGCTTTTGTTGAAATGGCTTGAACCATCTTTAGTTCTATCTTCCTTTCTATGATTTTATCTTGATGTTTGGATGATCGGAGGAGAGAGGAAGCAGGACGATGGGATGAGCAATATGACTTTACATGAAACACCCTATTATAATTGGGAACGACGTTTTTAACCCTACAGTCTGAGATTCTTGTTTTTCTGCCCGTCCAAGATCATTCCTCTAGATGTAGACATGCCCTAAGCTAATTTCAATTACTTTTCTTCATATTTGGAGTCTGCATGAGGTTTAATTTTTTACAAGAATAAAATAAATACAGGTTTGAGAGTTTTGTTTCGACATATTCTTTTTCTCTTCACAGTTCTGTGCAAAAAACGAAGGAAGAGAAAAGGCCATGGATTTTAAAGGCGAGGGAAGCCTCTGTTCAAGTGGAAGGCAAAACCCAGCTGGAAGATTCTGAATCATGGCCGCAGACTCTTATCTATATTAGCTGTGGATGGGACAGCTTTAAGCGGGTCATTATTATTTAAGCTTCTATTTTGAAAATCTATGTTTGATGGATTTCAGGATAAGTCCACGAATAATTATGGGTTTTTTCAGGATTGTGCATCTCTTGTAGCTGATAAATCTTGGCACTTAGATAAGGCTCATGCTTTCAACTTCTTCCCTGGCACACAGAGGTGTGGACTATTGTCTGATTGATATATTTCGACAATGACATTTTGACATTAGTCTTATTTCTACTTGAAAAAAATTTTCTTTTATTTCTGTGAGGGGAAAATGAAACTGTTTTGGTCCTTCTGTGAAAATAATTTCTTCGTTTTTATTACTCTATTTCTCTCTCTGTTTTCAAATTTAAGCTTCTCCTTCCCTCTGCTCACTCTCTCTTTCTAAAACTGTTGTCTTTGTTTCTCTCTTACTGTGTGTTTTAGCAGTATGTGTCTGTTTCCCAGTTTCTCTATCTTTTTGAACCTTCCTATCTGTTTCTCACTCACTCTGTGTTTCTAAATGTATGCTTCTGTTTCACTCTATCTTTTTAAAGCTCTACTTTCCAATTCTCTTTGGTCTCTCCGTTTTCAAATTTATGTTACTGTTGTCCTTTACCGTTGTAAAACTGACATTTCTGTTATTTCCCTCTCTCTGTTGTTTACTGCGCTTTTAAAACTGTCTTTTATGTTTCTATTTCTGTTTTTGAAAACTGTATTTCCATTTCCCTCTCCCTATATTTTTTAGAGTTCTGTTTCTATTTCCTTCTCGGCCTATCCTTTTGAACCCATACAACGATAGGTTTAAAACAATCGTTTTCTCTTTGTTTTTAAATGCACGTTTCTGTTTCCATAGTTATCTATCGTTATAAAACAATCGTTTCTGTTTTATGCAGCATAGAAGTATTGGCTGTGTTTAAGAGAGGCCCCCGCGTTGCATCCAAGAAAAAGAAAACTGGAAAAAAGAAGAAGGCTGTCAAGTAAACTGTAAGTCTGGTCCTTTAACATCCCCTCTACATTTTTCTCGCCCTCCATATATATCTTTCGGATACATTAATATAGAGAGTGAAAAAAATGGAGGGAGAAAAAGAAATAGGGAGAGTGAGAGAGAAGCAAAGAAAGACAAATAACTCAAATACAGGGATAGATTGAAAGAGAGAGATCTAGCTCGGGCTTAGTTTTAAAATGCTCATGAAGATCATCTCTTCAGCAAGAACAAGGAGAGGGAAAGAGAGAAAAAAAGGAATTTGTGAAAAATATGAACATGTCAGATACCTGGAAGTCATTTCATAGAATAGCCTCAGTTAAAAAATGCAGCTTAATTATTACCTAGAGACAGACATAAAGAGATAGATTGATAGATGTTGGGACAGAGATACTTGGGCAGAATGCTGATGCACTTTTCCTCAGGGAGAGAGTTTTCCCATGCACGCTCTTGCATGTGGCTTATTGCCTTGATCACGATGGACAATGTCTCAAGGGGGATTTCCACGACGATCTCGGAGAAGATCTTGGAACAGAAGCTCAAATTATCAACAAAATATCATCACATAAGCATCAAATGGAAGGGAAAATCATTCCGAAAGGTCGTTAGTTTCCTTCCATACTACTCTGTGGATATTTTCCTCTCCATCAGAGCTCCAGTGAGGCCTTCCAGTGGGTTATTTTATGCCTCAAAGAAACATCAAAATCAATTTTCTGCAATCCAGGATGATGACCTGGGTTTTATATGAGATTTCAGCATATTTTATTGGTTCATCTTTTTTTCTCTTTTCATGATTTCTTCTTGCAATTCTAGTGAGATGGATCAAATACGTACTGGCGTTATTTCAAAAAAAAAAACATACTGGCGTCGTGAGAAGCTCAAGTGGTGAATTTTTCCTTTGTACGTTTAAAGTTAATCTGTTTGTTGGCTGTCCGGTGGATTATTTTTACCCTGCACAAGAACATTACAATCACATTTCTACAATCCAGGGAGATAATATGGTTTCGCACTAGATTTCAGCATATTTACCTGGTTCTTGGTTTTCTTCTTTTCTCATGACGTCTTCCTGAAATTTTCCTGTGGTGAATTAAAATTAAATACATACTGGTCTCATGAAAAGTTGAAGTGATGATTTTTTTCATTTAAATCCTTGAAGGTAATGAGTTTGTAGGTTGTACGCTGGATTCTTTTTACCCTTTTCATAAACATCACAAGCGCATTTCTACAATCCTGGATGATGACCTTCATTCATGTGAGATTTGCTTGGTTAATTGTTTTCTTTTTCTTTTTCTTGATTTATTCGTGATTTTCTTTGGAGATTGGTGAAATACGCACCAGTCTCATGCAATGCTCAAGTGATGAATTTTCCTTTGCATCTTGAAATTCAGTGGGTTTTGTAGGTTATCTGGCCGATAATTTAAAATCCTCACATCAACATCACAAGCGCATTTATGCAATCCAGGTTGATGAACTGGGTTCATATGGGATTTGAGCAAATTTTCGTTCATCTTTTATATCATGATATCATGATGAACTTCTTGTTCGATAGCTTAATTTATAATATTCTCTTGAAAACTTCCAATGGCGAGGTTTCATTTGTATATTGATAGTTGTCTCATATTTTGTTTAAATATTGTTGTATAAGAAATACCAACCACGATGAGTTGATTTTTCTGAGAACTGAAAATCCAAGTTTTCTAAAGTGGTATCGAGTCATTTTTTTGATATTAGAAATCAGCTTTTGCACATTAAAAAAATTAGAGCAAGGGCAATCATTGGGTGTAGATACAACATTTATCAGTTAGCACTTAACTAGAAATGGTAAGACGATGTTGTAAGATGGAATCTGAATTCCGATGGATTTCTGGTATGCATCGAATTAGGAGGTTTTTGATGATGACTATCTAGCATGTAGTGGGCCTGTGAGGTCTTGACGGGAGGTTCACCGATTCGTTGGGTGTTCATCCCTTGTTATAGTTCAGAAAAAAAAAAGAAGTTAAAAACCTCCCATATACTCTCACTTGTGTTTTATCTCATGTCGGATATGATTGGAAAGTAAAACTAAAATTTCCCCTCAATCTTAATGCACAAATGTTGGTTTCCTTAGGGGTAGTTGTAAGATTTTCAAGGGGATATATTTGTCAGCTCTAAACCCAGGAAACTACATAAGAAGGGATGGACATTAGGTACTTAAAGTTGTACTTTTAATTTTTATCACTTGCCTATGTTGACAACTTCTCTTCTAAATTCATTTGGATTGCTTCAAATATCTTAGCTCATTCCCTTCTTTCCTATGTTACTTAGAAGCTATTTAACTTATATTTGATAGATTAATGAATGTCATATATTTTCAACATGTTTGCGCAAATACCTAGTCTTGTCATGGGTTATCCTCTTTTCTTTCAAAGCCTTACTAAATTCTCTACTTACATTTACTCCACAAAGTCTAATTGACCATACAAATATATAGTCAATCATCCTTAGCCACCAAAGCTAATGTTGAACTCAAACATCTAAGATCTTGGTCTTGATTTGCCTCGAAAAGCTCTCTTTCGTTGCATTCAATGTGCTCTAATTTTATGTTTTATATCCCACTTTGCTTCGTTTCAGCTATCTTTCTGTCTGATGAGATCCCCGACCTATCTAGAGTTAGTTTCATCATGTTAGCCCACTAAATGGCACTTTGGTCATTTACCCCGGGAACATCTACACTTCTCATCGAGCCCCCTTCCTCGATACGAGCCTATATCTATGTTCGTATCACTATCCTTATAATGTAGCTAAATGGGCCTCATGAATAAATGGCTTGCTCAAAAACTTAAGTGCCTCAAGTGTTCACTTAATGTTCATGTGAGGTTTGTCTTGCATTTTTTGTAATTGGCCCAGCCTAACATTGTAACATTGTATTTAAACCAGGATAAACAAGATATAAGTCAAGGTCTCTTTTTTTCCCAACCCTAAAAGTTTCCAATATATTTTACCTCAAGGTTGATTTTTCTCCCACAAAAGCGAGGTAAGATTTGGGTTGCCTCACTTTTTCTTCAGTGATCTTCATGACTCTCAATTTTTTAAACAGTTAAATCTTCACAATATATAAGAAATAATGATGATTATATGGACAAATATCAGATCAAGATAGAAGAGAAACCAATCAAGGAATATGATGTAAAATTCATGAATGGGTACCAGGCAGTGTCATGGAATTGCAACCTGTAGAGCTTTGTATGGACTTCAGATACACTTGATATTGATTGCTTGGAGATATTTGATACTATTTTCTCTTTATCAAGTCCATTCTCAGATTAGTGAGTGCGACAAGCCATGAAGTAATGTTTCAAAATTATCATCATGTATGATTGATGACTGAATTCTTCTTGCAAGGTGAGAACTTTTAAAAAACTTCAATTGTCAATATTTGTAAATAAAAATCCATCTACTTTAATGCCTTCAAGTTTAGAATGAGATATTCACCAAACATCACCATTTCCCCAGTGTCTTTGAGGATAAAAATCAAATACTAGCCCGTACACTTCATACATGAAATCTTTGTTTGATGAGATTCAGATTTTTCATATCTTTATGTATAATAAGTTGTCTTGACAATATAGCCAATGCAAAATTACCTTAAGCAGGACATTGGTTTTTATGTTAACTTGAAGGTAATATTTGAAGCAAATATGGAACTGTAACATTAAGTCCTTTAATACTCCAAGTTTGATGTAAACAATGTTGCTTTAGGATATTAACTTTTCTTCATGAAATAAGTGAAGAACTTTCAAGTCATGAAGAACTTTTAAGCATGGTCTGTAATACCATACATTAATCATTGTTTACAATTCATGTTTCCTTCTATGTAATTCACTTTTATGGAAAAGGAAAGAATTAGATAAACATTCATCAAATCCTATGCAATGTTATATTATCAATGCTATATATTCTATGTTATTAATCTTTTTAAAAATCTAGACCTGTTTAATCTTTGTACTGACCCTGTCCATATGATCATTGAATAATCAGTAATTTTTGAAGGATATAACAAATTTTCATTGGTTCAAAGGATAATAATCACTCCATCTTGATAAATAAATCATTATAATGGAATGTGACTGCAACTCCATGAAATACTTTGGACAAACACCCATTAGAGGAAGGCCCTCTCATGTTGTAACTTGGAAGACTCTAACTAATATAGATTGAAATTGATAGCTTTATCAATTATCTTTTGAAAATTTAAAGGAAGAACCATTTCAAGAAATATCACTTTTTTGACACCAAAATTCTGACAGATCAATATGCCTTCTTTTTAGGATACTTATTATGATGAGAGGAGTGTAATAGTCTAATAATAAACTGACTTCATTTGTTTGTGGACTAGTCTCTTTATAAGTTAAAGGAATGCCAATCCTTTTTAATGGGATCATAAGTATTGCATTAGTCGGAGGATTGAACATTAGTCCATCTAGATAGTTACATCCCTAAAATACAGTAGGATGGCAACACAAACCACTCTGAATTGGGGCCTCTTCAAATCATATAGGTTCTTAAACATATAAACACATACACGACAAATCAATGAATTTCAAGGAAAAATTTAGGAACTCAATTTTTAGCCATTTTGAACAAGGATTTCAAGTTTAGAGATTCTGGCAAGCTCATTACACATCTTAATTGCTTTCACGATCATATATCATAATACTAATGCATGATTAACTGGCTCAAATGAGTGTCATAGGTTATCTCATCCATGATATTTTTAATACTTCAACCAATAGTTCCATTACATGTGCGGCAGAGTAAGCTAACATTCTACTATGTGTCCCAATCACTCAAAATATATATCAAGTACTCAGGTTCAATCCCAACTGATACTATGAATTACATGTCAATGACAGAGAATATTGTAGTGGTAAAAAAAAAAGACTTGTCATTACATATCAATGCTTATTTTAACTTTTGGGTAATATAATTATTGACAGCCATAACATATTCAATAAAAACTGCACGTTAACATGCCCAAACAGAGGAACAGTTTAATTAGATATGGATCATCATTTTTTTACAATTTAGCTTCAACCAATCACAGTTATAATGCACATACACAATTGAAAAATAATTCTTTTCATCCAGGGGACAAAAACATGGTCCCATCCAGGGCCTTAGACATCAAATGAGATGGAAATTTATCCATCACAGGATGGTTCTTTCATTTAGGAATAAGAAAACAATTCCATCACGAAACACATGAGGAATGTACTAAAATTTTATTTTATGAGTTTTTACCGAATTATAGAACTTCTATAAATCAGAACGTCTATCGTTTTCCATTCCCAATGTCACATAGGATGCGAGGCCTAGAGGTGCGCACATTTGCCAACACGACATTTCCGAGACCAGATGGTTTTGGACCGGACGGTTCTGGGATGGGACAGTATCAAACGACCCACAAAAATGGGACGTGGGACGGGAGGAAAACCTTCCCAAACCATTCAGAGTCCCCATTCCCAACAATCATGCACTGTAATGACAGTTATAGTGCACGATATTCAGGGACATGGATGAAGGACGGGACGGAATGAAGATCATCCCATCATACATCCCAATTTTAGAAGTTTGTCTGATTTATCCAGTCCCGACTTCGTCCTGTCCCAAATATTTTTGTCCATGTCTGTCCTGTCTGAAAACCACCCCGTCCAAGACATTCCTGTCCAGTCCCACGTCCGGGATGAGGCAGTGCATTAGGGCACTCGGAATTTGACACGTGGCACATGACATGTCAAATTCCAGCTGGAGCTCTCAAACGGATATATGAGTCCCCCATGACACAGAAACCGTCCGGGCAGCCATCCAAGGCCCCGGACAAAACGGTTATTTCATCCATGGACGAAGGACAGGACCGTACGAAGATCATCCTGTTCTACATCCCAATTTTTAGAAGTTCGTCCCATTTATCCAGTCCCGACTTCATCCCGTCCCAAATATTTTTATCCATGTCCCGTCCTGTCTGAAAACCGTCCCGTCCGAGACATTCCTGTCCAGTCCCACGTCCGGGACGAGGCAGTGCATTAGGCCACTCGGAATTTGACACGTGGCACATGACATGTCAAATTCCAGCTGGAGCTCTCAAACGGATATATGAGTCCCCCATGACACAGAAACCGTCTGGGCAGCCATCCCAAGCCCCGAACGCGAAGGTTATTTCGTCCATGGACGAAGGACAGGATGGGACGAAGATCATCCTGTCCTACATCCCAATTTTTAGAAGTTCGTCCGAATTGTCCAGTCCAGACTTCGTCCCATCCCAAATATTTTTGTCCACGTCCCGTCCTGTCTGAAAACCGTCCCGTCCGAGACATTCCTGTCCAGTCCCACGTCCGGGACAAGGTAGTGCATTAGGCCACTCAAAATTTGACACGTGGCACATGAATGTCAAATTCCAGCTGGACCTCTTGAACGGATAAATGACTTCCCCAAGACATAGAAACCGTCCCGTCTGCCATTATTTCGTCCATGGACGAAACAATCGTCCCGTTCTGGGACGAGTGGACGATTCTTCATCTCGTCCATCGTCCGAACTCCCGGACGAGGCGATTTTTTCATTTAGGAACGAAATTACCGTCCCGTCCGCGTCCGTGCACTATATGAATTACAGTATACGTGGCTATTGGTTACAGAGAACTATCATTATTAAGAATTATTAAATTTAGTATTTTTGAAATATATGAGAATTAGTCCGAAAAAGCCTGTATAATAGTCAATATTCAAGAATAAAAATATGAGCTTTTATTTAGCTGGGTAGGTTTTCTAACAAATTACTTGCAAGCTTACTCTTTTGCGGAGACTTCTACGGCGATCGCTTGTAGAATCGATCGCTTGGATCGTCCATTCGTGGGGATTTTTCTGTTGAATTCTCGATCTTGCCGAGATCTGCTGATCAAATTTCGATTTTTTGCTCATTTTTTGGGTGTAGCTTTCTAAATGGCGCCTCTCGCACCCCGATCTGGCGATGCAGTGTTCGCCAGTGTGGAGCGCGTGGTGGGTGATTCGATTCCTTTATAGATGCATTCAAATCTCTGTACTTGCCCGTTGCTGTGAATAATATATATTTTTTTAATTTGAGATTTTAATTTGTTTTCGTGATTATGAAATTGGCAGAATGCGGAATTGTTTACGCTCACCTACGGGGCAATCGTGCGTCAGTTGCTGACGGATCTGGAAGAAGTGGATGAAGTCAACAAACAACTGGATCAGATGTAATTCTCCGATAATGTCTGTTTTTGGAAACAATCAAATGTTTTTTTGCCTAGATCATTACGTGTAGCACAATATGATATTTTTTCATGATGCAGCGTTGTCCAATTCTGGTTATTTTCTTGTATCTCAAGTGATTCAACTATTGCATGCTTTTGATTAAGATCTTATAGGATGATATTTATATAATAATTTTGTCACCTTCTGATGTCTTTTCTGGCGGATGAATTTGTTTCAGGGGCTACAATATCGGAATTCGGCTTATCGATGAATTCCTTGCCAAATCTAACGTCTCCAGGTGTGTTGATTTCAAGGAGACCGCTGAAGTCATTGCAAAGGTTTCATTTTAATCTTTCTTGTTTCTTTGCTTTTATTTTTCTCATTTTACAGTTTCTACTTTTCATTCAATCTATATTTTTTTTCACATATCATGATTATAACCTGTAGTAAATGATATAATGGAAACTGCTGTAATATAATGAATGATTATCACCTGTAATAGCTATGGTGAAACTGCTGCACAAAAACGGATGGATTTGATGTCATTAAATCATTTTTTCTGAGTATTAAATTTTTGTGTTTCATTTCAAATTGAAAAGGTCGGTCTGAAGATGTTCTTGGGAGTGACTGCATCGGTTTCCAATTGGGATGCTGATGGACTAAGCTGCAGCCTCATCTTGGAGGACAACCCTCTTGTTGACTTTGTTGAGCTTCCCGACGCGTGTCAAGGTCTCTATTACTGCAATGTTCTCGCCGGCGTCATCAGGGGTGCCCTTGAAATGGTTATCTTCTCCCTCTTTCTCTCTCTCTATTCTAATCTTGATCTGCTGAATGTGGGGTTTACTACTGGATCTTTAAATTATAATGATTTTTTTTTCTAGATTTTAGTTTCGGAGACGTAGTATGAAACGGCTTGTCTTGTTTAACTTTCTCTCTCTCTCTCTCTCTCTCTCTCTCTCTCTCTCTTCCTGTTACGTCACTGAAATTAATTTCCGGCATTCTTGATGGCATTTTTCTGGCAGTCTTCTCTCTCTCTCTTTAGTGAATTATCGGCGAGTAAATGTCTGATTTTTTATGGGATTTGTTTTCTGACCTTGATTTGCGAAATGTGCTATAATATGAAATTTTTGGGCATTCTTCTCCCCCTCTCTCTTTCTATCTTCCTACTACTTGATCCTATTAATGGAGATGGCGACTATGTGTCAATTTTGTTTGGGTGGATGTCTGAGTTTCTCCAAATTTTGGTATCTGACGTTTCTAGCTTCGGAAATGTATTTTGGAGACTAATTATCTTCTGACATTCTCTCAATCTATCTCATACACTCTTTTTGCAAAACATTGTTAATAACATGATCTAGAAAATTGATTGATGGTTGGTTTTCCTAAAAGGTGAAAAAATAGTGATTTATTTTCGAACTTCGTCCTCTGATTACGCAAGGTGTTGAACTGGAATGCAGGTTTCAATGAAAACTGAGGTCAACTGGGTCAGGGACATGCTGCGGGGGGATGACGCGTACGAGATCCGCATTAAGCTGCTGAAGCAAGTTCCTGAAGAGTACCCATACAAGGATGATGAGTGATGATATCATCTTATTGGTGTATCTTGGATGTAGCGGTATTATTTTACTCTTACTCTTAGGGTACCTGTCCCTATTTTAGGGGTAAGGAAGCCTTTTTCTACTGAGTTTGGTTTATCTTTGGGTGGTGGGGTTTCTTCTGCCATTCTTCTATCTTCTCTCCCTACCTCTCTTGTTCATCTCTCTCCGTCATCTCTCCCATGTATATATACATATCTCTCTCTCTTTGTATAGTATATCACCCTGTATGTATACATATATTCATTGACCAAGCCCGACATAGTTAAACCC
This sequence comes from Wolffia australiana, assembly GCF_029677425.1. Taxonomy (NCBI): domain Eukaryota; kingdom Viridiplantae; phylum Streptophyta; class Magnoliopsida; order Alismatales; family Araceae; genus Wolffia; species Wolffia australiana. Next base: position 2,421,142 of record NC_135851.1, on the reverse strand, counting down.
GGGTTATCTATGTTTCTGTGTTAGAAATTAGTCTACTGAAATTTCTGTGTTGGCCTGGCTAAGCTGATAGACATTAGTTCATATGTTTTTTACCTTTTCTCCATCATTTGCCCTGGGCTTGGGGGAGAGAGAGAGGGTGGTGCAGCCTTAGGGCACGAACAATCTAGAACAATATCTTGAGTCCACAACCCTTTCTGCATTCAAAGTACCTAAGTCCTGAATAGGGAATGGCACGTCCGGGACGTAATGCCCCGGACGTGACAGGACGGATGACAATCCGCGATGGACAGTGGCGTGACGAAAGTTCATCACATCACCGTCCCGTCACACGTCCATGGATTTTGGAAAAAAACCTTCACGTTCGTGTCACGCGTCCCTCTTTGTGGCGTCCCGTCATGTGCCTGTCACCGGATGCTGTCACCTTACGTGTGATGGGAAAAACATGGAGGAGAATTTTCTATGGCTTTTTCTTAGGGAAATATGGAGGAGTGAGAATTGGAGGTGTGTATCTCCAATTATTTTTGGGCGGCATTCTTTTGCGTGCGCAAATTAATGCAGGGACTTTTCTGCAAAATGCCAAGAAATTGAGTTAGCCCCCCCACGTGGCGAAATCTCGGCCATTGAAAAGCTTAAATATAACAATTTTAAAGCTTTTTTGGCCATTTTTAAAGTTTTTAAAAATTCGTTACAACTGTCATCCGTGACGGCCATCCCGTCACATCACCCGTCCGAGGCCCCCCATCACCGTCGCGTCACCGTCACGTCCAGTTCGTCATCTGTCAGCGTCACCATCATGGGCCCCAATTTTGTCACCGTCACGTCATCCGTCACGTTGCCGTCACCTGACGTGTGACGTGACGGATGATGGCTGCTGTTCCCTAGTCCTGAATCCATAAAACTAGCCTCAATTCGTAAGTTCACAAGCATTGGAGCACTATCTAACGAGGAGAGCACACAAAGATAAGAAACAGGGTTCTGACAAAAAAAAGTACTTAAAAAAAGTCCTTCAGTGTTACAATAAAGAATACTAATAAGACAAAAAAGAAGATGTGAAAACAGACTGCCATGATAAGAGATATTTGACAGATTCTGAGACCCGTAGAATTTATTTGCAGATATTGTGTGGCTCTACAATATGATGAGAAGACAAATAGAGGATTCTAACTCTGAAAAGGTGCATCAGACATATTTTGTAGATCTGGGAAGGTGAATATTATGTTCAAGGATTTAATGCGTCTATAGGTGATTTTCTACATATGTTGTATATTTTCAACTCTTGGCCACCATGTTATAAGCGAGCTTTGCCAAATGGGCTTTTTGGCTACACCAAGCACCCCTCATTTGAGAGAACTTTCCCGGAGTTATCTTTAGTGGCTACAAGGTACTTTATGACATCAGTTATATTGAATATCTTTGATGATGTAGGGATTATTATAATACCTCAAAACTTTTTAGGACCCATACTTCTTCAGCTAAAACTTGTAGGTGCCAACTAGAAACCTCTCCTTGCACAAGAATACCATAATAATACATCCTTCTTTGAAAACCTTGTGGGCCCCATTTTGTGTTTTCTGTATTAAAATATTTCTCATAACTTACTATAAGTGCTCGGTGAATGTTATTGTGGTATAGCTTGATGTAGTCAACCATGTTGCTTGAAACTAAGATTGTTATTTCTATAGAGGCAGTTCTACAGGTTCCATAGGTATCAATGAAGATTAAGACTACTACGTAGATTGATTCACAATATGGTTATATGGGAAATCAACTCGTGTCAGAGTTAGATCCCATTGCTTTGGTTCCTCACTTGAATATTCAAAAAAGTTTCTCAAGGTTTTGTTTACAACATTTGTTTGACCATTTGTTGAGGATGACATATACAGTGAAAGTTCAAAATAGTTTGAATATTCAATAAAGTGTAGATCTGAAGTGTGATACAAAATTTGAATCACTATGAAACTGCATCATTAAGGGCTCTCTTTAAATAGCATGTTTTCTACTCAAACTTCATCATTTGCCTTTTTGGATGATATGAAATTTCAATATCAACAAAATAGAGTGCGCTCCTTGTTGTGTCTGGGGTACCCTCAATATGAAGTACATCAATATATTTGTCCACACATGATTTGGGATAGGGAATGTTCTATAAATGTATATATTTTGAAACTTCCCTATGAAGCTTTGCACACATTGCACCACCCGAAAAAAGAATCTCTATCTATTTCTTCAGATGTGGAAAATGTGATTATTTTTCAAGTAACTGAACCATCTTCTCCTGACCAAAATGTCTGCCAAGTACCCTCTAATGGAGTTCTTAGTGTAATTATCTCTAAATGAAGTGCCCATAATGCATAGTTGATCCCGAAAATTTGGCAAAATGTTCTCACATGTATCATGGTATTCAGGGGATTTCAGGTCAAATTATCATCTCTAACCATTCACTCTACCACTTAGCTAAAAAGCTCAAATTCTTAAAAAGTCACATCCATTTGGAGTTATACTCTGGTATACAAGATTATAAATGATATAATTTTTTTTGAATTAGGTTATTAACATATTTTGAATTTAGTAAATTATTTTAATGTCATTATAATTTTTTGTTTTTATCCTTGAGTTATTTTTAGTCCCTCCAAATGTCTTAACTCCACTCTTTATTTTATAATCTGGCTATTGCTTAACTCATACTATTAAAATCATATTTATATTTTTGGACCCTATTTGAGGAATATAATAGACAGAGATGGATGAGGCTATCCTTAGTATGATTTTCGGAAAAACCATAATGTTTTATCAGGGTTGTCTTTTCCCTAATTTACTAACTCATTTTATCTATTTAAATTCAGGTATCAAAGGCCTTTGGCCAGAACAATACAGAAACTAATACTTTGGAATAAAACAATGATAAATGAGGGAGGCATTAGGATCCTTAGATCCTAATCCACCTAAGATTTTATAGAGTTGAATTTGGATCAATCCCAATTGCTCATAGATAGTTGGAGATGCCATATCCTTAAATATTGCATTGTAAAGACTCATTGATTCTCAAGATCCATATTTCTTCTCCCCAGGTTTAAAAATTAGTATCTCATGATGTAAATTTAAAATATTTTCTAATTTTAGTTGATCATCAATGCGCTTCTCGTCGTCCCAAAAATGTCTTCCTTCTCCTCTGTATTGCTTATTTTTATTTCTAATTTTAATTTTAACTAAAAATTTATCCCTATTTTAATATAAGGATATTTCCATAAAATATATTCAACTTTACTTTATTTTTGAAAAAAATATAAACTGCTTCAAACTATTCTCTTTTTCAGACTTGAATTTTTATTCACCCGAATAACCTCATTCGTTTAGGTTTCTCTTCCTATGTGGATTCATCCGAAATATTAACAAAATATTGTGATAATTTAGGAAAAATATGATATTAATTTAATCGCGAATTAGAATATCTTCCAATTTACTATGAGAGAAATTTATTTCCACTTCTCTTATCATTTTTATATTTTAAATTATTTATAAAATCTCAAAATATACTTCAAAGAAGTGATAATCAAATATAAATAAGGAACCAGTACATAAACATATTATTTGGGTACAATAAGCCTTATTTATTTTGTGACTTGAGATGTTTGTATGGATCTTAGATAATGAGAAAGTTGATGGAAATATATGTGGCCGGCAAGCCAATCACACATTCCATATCTCGTTGCATGTTCATTAATAGAACATATTCGTTATAATGTACGTGTGATGCTTATAATGAAGTCCATGAATACATGATTGGACTTAGTGAATTATGATGAGATCGTGATACGGAGATCGCTAGTCTTTAAGCATATGTTGTAAATATTTCTATTCAAATGATACTTGAGAAGGACATTGAAGTATCCGTATAGAATAGCACTATATAGCCTCACTTATATGATAAGTATGGTCATTCCCATAGCCATCAGTGTAAAGACACTCAGGATAAATCGTGGGTGCTCTTTAGAGGAAAGAGTTCACTGAATTGATCCGTACGAATACCTGAGTGGTATTATACCAAATTGTCAATTAGGTTGATTCACGTCACGGTGTGTAAGTGGTCCTTAGACCTGAGACACCAAAGACATCTTGTGGACTGAAAGTTATACTTTGACTATGACCTATGAGTCTCTAATCATGGGATTCTAAATAGTCTTAGTTCAAGTGCATCAAGAAGTTCACGAAGATGATTGAGTGGTAAAGATGGGATCGTCCGCCCTTGATAAAAGAAGTGACAGCTCAAGAAAGACGATGCGATGAAGTCCTTGGCCAAGGTAGTGAAATATCAAAGAAGAGTTCTCCGATGATTTTTGAACACATCAGTACTAACTCAAATGACTGATTAGGGTTTGACAGTTGACCATACCCTAAGTCGTCCAAGGAGTGTAAAGTGGATGAGGGACTATACATACACGGTAACCGATGACAAACAATTTCCATGAGTGAGTCGATACACACTCCTTTGTATCTTATAGAACACGAGGAGTAGCTTGGGACCCCACGTGTTGGAGACTCAACCTATCGATTGGGTTAAATTGATCCAACATTAATTAATCTATATGATGATATAATTAATTAATTTGGAAGGCAAATAAAGGTTATTGGGCCGCTAGAGTTGTTAACTAGACAGATACATGGGGCTAGAGGGTCACACGCAAATGGTCTTTGGACATCGAAATATATACTTAAGTTTTGGGGGTTTTTATGAAAAATACCCACTTAGTATAAATAGGGGAAGTCCCTGAACAAAATTCACTCGGGCCATAATTGTTTAGGAGTCTTCCCCTTCTTCTCCCTTCTCCCCACACCTCCTTTCCACTCCTGATGCGATCAAGATGGCGTAACAACGATGATGGAGGATGAAGGAGGAGATTCGACGTGCCAAGGATCGCGTAGATACATCTAGATGCTTCGCACTTGAGCAGCTCGACTCGTCTCACTCTGGGATCAAATAAATCAGAGACACTATCCGTGTAAAGGTTCTTCTATTCAACGTTTTATTGATGCAGTTATGATTTTGTTATGTGTTTTCCGCTGAGTGGAATCCTCATGTTCATCCAGATCAGAGCCTCTAGAACCCAACAAAAGTGAACAAATATTTCAGTGAAATGCTTGAAATTAAAATTTTCTCCTAAGTATTATAAATAATTTGACTTCAAAAAAGCTTCATAAAATATAAAATGGATGGTTTGAGAGCATGATTGGCATAGTTATAAAGACCTTAATTCATATAGCAAAACACAAAACAAAATTGTAAAGACCTTGAAAAAACACAAATTAAAATTCTAAAGATCTTGAAAAAATTGAAAAGGTAGTGCTTAAATCATCTTTGAGTAGGTTGGGTCGATGATTAATTATCCATATCAATAAATATTAATTAATAAAATATTGATTTAAACCAATTGATAGGTTGAGCTACCACCCTGTGGGGTGCTAAGCTACACCTCATGCTCTAGGAGATACAATGGACTATATGAACTCTCTGATGGAACTTCATAATTATCACTTGTCGCGTACATATAGTAACTTATATATTTGATAATCCGAGGATGACTTAGGGTATGGTCAACTATCAAACCCTTATCAATCTTCTTAGTTAGTACTGTTGCATCTAAAAATTGTTGGAAAAATATTTTCTGCTATTCCACTACTTTGCCCTATGACTTCTTCACTTTGTCTTCCATTAACTTTATCCCTTTATAATGAGGGTGTAGAATACCATGTTTCCCAATAAATCACCTTGCTTAAATTATTTCCACATTCAATCTAAGATGGTGTCAAATTCTATGATTAGGAAATCACATGTTATAGTCAAAACATAACCATCAATTCACATGATGTCTTAGTGTCTCCAGTCTAAGGACCACTTACACAACCGAGATATAAATCAACATGATTGATAGGTAGGAGTAATACTGTTGAGGAATTGATACAGATGAATTCAATGAACTTTTTCCATTAGAAAGTGCCAATTGTTTGTCCTTAATGTCTCAACATTAATGTATACAAGATTGGCCATAATCATCATATGAGAGGAACTAGAGTGGGATAATTGATGGACATTATGTACTTGTCAAGCCAACCACACTTCCATGTCATTTTTAGGTTCATTGAAATTAATATTTATTCATTATTATTCTCACGTGATATTTGTGATGAAGTCTATGAATATGTTTATGATAAGATCAAAGTACGATGATCACTATTATTTAAACATGTATTATGAATATATTTGAAGAGTACTCGAGAGAGACATTGAAATATCTAGAAATAATAACATCATATGACCCTACTTATATGATAGGTATGGATGATCTGGTGGGCATTAAATTAGAGACACCAAGGACAGATGGTGGATGATCTTTAGACAATAGTGGTCCATTAACCTGAGACACCAAGTACAGCTTGTGGATGGATGGCTATGTTTTGACAAAGATGTAAGAATCCCTGACCAAAGAATTTTGAATTAGGATTAGATTAGATGTATCAAGAAGTGCATGAAGGTAATTGAGTGATCATGATTGTGCGTCCACCCTCCATATATGAGGATATTGGATTGAGGAAGAACATACATTAAATCCTTAGTTAGGGTTGTGGGAATATTGGACAAGATGTTCTCTAATGATTTTGATCAAGTATCAGTGTTAACTGTAATGACAAATCGTGATTTAACATTTAACCATACCCAAAATCATTTAGGAGTCTCACTCAAATGGAGGATTATAGTTACACATTAAGTAATGATGGTAAAGGTTCAATGTGAGAGTTCAATCACTTCTCTTTATCTTATACAGAATAATCTGGAAACTTAACCAATGATTTTGGTTAAATTGATATTTGATGTATTAATTTATATACAAATATAATGAATCAATAAATATTATTTGGCCATTAAAGTTAGCTGGACTAATTCATTGGGCTACAAGGTGACAAATACGAGATCTATGGAATTCGGCAGATATACTTGAGTTATGCATGCTTTAGAGGGGGCACCCTTTTATGTGCCCATTCCAGCCATTCTTATCTCCCCTCTTTTCCCTTCTCTTAAGTGTCTCCATCAGTTAGTGAAACTTGATGGTGAGAAGACCGACTACATACTCAAGTAGAGTTTGAAAAGGAGATAGTTTGAGTATGTCCAGAGGCTGGACACATAAACACATCAAAGTTACTCTTCCAAAGAGATAGCTGAGGTGGCAAAAGTTCCACACAAGGTGATCATGTCATATTTCAATTTCTAGTTAACTCCGACATGATTTGCATTGCTTCCTCTAATTCACTATTTAAATGATCAATCAAGTCCAAGAAAAATCCAACATAAAGCAGATAACATGCATATTTAGTAGGTTAATAATCACACATTTACATGTCTACATGCAATAATCTGATTATATTTATTTTCAAATTTTACTTTGAATTCTGTGAATGTTTAGGGACGTTTCTAACCTTATATTCTCAAATAAAATATTTTTTGGAGATGGAATTTGTATATTTATAGGATTTCTGTCATGAAATTTAGAAATATATTAATTTTGTTAGTTACACTTTTTATACTTATTGCACTTACATTTAATTTTATATGGATGAATTATACCTTTTGGGTTTAATTGCCACCTTCCCATTATTTTCCATTTTATTTGATTGACAAATCACTGATTTTTACAAAGATTGGTCATTCCAATAATTGAAAACATGCCATTATGGCATTATAATTCATGATGCCATAATATCTAATCATTGACTGATGTATTCTTGTTTTTTAATCGCAGGGGTGATATGACTGATGCTAAGACTGAGAAACGAGAGAATAAACCATTCTTAAAATTTCATCATTTAAAAGTAAAAATGGCACTTCTGATGATGTGTCGCATGTTGAGGATGGCCCCGTACACGTGGTGCTCATTCCTATACGTTGAGCACACATTACACATTACCATGTGTGGATAGTGGGGACATGGCTTTTAGAAAATGTACATGTGGTGCTCATACCATGTTGATACATTTCTATGTCACACATTTAATCATTTAAAGATATTTTATTTCTTGTCTTTTATTGCACAGGTACATATGGCGTTTTGTAGATTGTGAATCAAGAACAACATGACAAAATATTATTCAATCATTGAGGAATATTTGTACGAATTAAAGAATCAAAACCTCAAATATGACGTGGTGACACTGGGGACAAGAACAATGCTATATTTAATATAAATCAATGGCCAGGATTCATCAAAATTTAGGGATTGCTATATGATGATACAGAAGGCAGATCAAACTGAAATTTTAGGAGAAGCTTTTTTTCTCTTCTATTCATCTTTTTAGTTAGATTTATAAACTCACTTCCTACCTATGTAGGATAGTTTAAAGAGAGTGAGTTTTTAAAGATCCATCAAGTGTTCCTTGGTGTCTTGAGTGCTTGGAGAGGGACAACAAAGGATCTATGGTAAGTTCTCCCGCCTTTCATTGTCGTGTCTCCATCATATTTATTAGGTTAGACGTTAGTTCACACATCATCGTGCCAGCTTCACCATCTCTCACCCTTCCATCTTCATTTAAATCATAAACCCTAATTTACATGTTTCTTCATGTATTCTCCAATACACACCTTCTCATTCCATCATCACTTTTTCATGTCTTCATGCATCTTAATCTCCCATTTTCACTTGCTCTATTAACATCCCCTCAACTTTTACTTCTTGAAAGATTCATCTATTTCTTATTAATATTAACTATTATCTTCTCACATAGACGTTTCCCTCATTTCACTATCTACTACTTTATACACATCTCCTCTCATCTCTCTTTGACTGCCATTTAAAAGAATAATAAACTTCTAATCACGTTTCCTGCGGAGGCAAACAGAACTCATCACTAGCTAGATTTATTTACGTGAATATCGGTTTTTAGAATTTTTGGGGGCGAAACTCCAAAGCAACAACCACATAATTTAACCGTACTTTTGAGATTATCAAAGTTTAATCTGCTGAGAATGAATATTGATAACTAAAATATATTCAAAGGAGAATATGGAAAGATGTGAAGCTCGTATTCTTGCCAAATGGTTTTTGCAATTTGAAGGAATCGATTAAAATAATAATTTATCTCTATCTTCATAGAAATACTCCTTTAGAATTCTAATGGTACATATAACACATTTTGATCTTAAGCTATACCCGAAGGATGTCAAGACTGCAGTCCTCTATGGACTCATTAATAAAACATTATACATGGTGGAAATGGAGAATTTAATGCAAGTTGAAGAACTCCATCTATGGTATTAAGCAAGCTTCTCATCAGTTGTATAAAAAATTATCAAATCATACCTCCAAATATTTTGAGATAAATTTAGCTGATGTGTTTGTCTACCATAAGTTAATAGGAGAAGTCACTTATTCATTATGTTGTATTTTGTTGACATATTACTTGCCACAAATGATGTAAACCTACTTCGTGACACCAAGAAATTATTTTGAAATCATTTTGAGATGAAGGATCTTGGTGATTGATGGGTAAGTTAACTGTAAAACAATGATGTGAAGGTTGTAAGACATGATTCAGAGAACACATGGAGTTAATATCATGACAAGATGTGATCGTGAAAGTGATCTAATCTACCAACGATGTCAAGAAGGTACAATTAAGGCGAAGATGCTTATTCTAGATCCTTACGTTCTGCCAGGATCATGGTGGTGTGTGAATATACGCTCTCCCTCTATTCTATTGCTTCTTCCTACAATTCAGGGCACCAAGAACACACTTGATGGATCTCAAAAACTCACTATCTTTCAACCAACCCACATGAGTTGGAAGCCAGTTTAATGATGATTTTGACAATGATTCACACCTCTATTTATTGGTTAGAGGGCATGGAGGGATAGAGGGAGTGAAGACGAGCATCCCTGAAAATTTCAGCTCAATCAAACCTCTGGATCGTCAGATATCATGCTTTCGGCATTAACACTTCCTCTTTTTCCTTTTTTCAGTTTAAGTAGTCCAATCATCAGATAGCTAATGATTAGTGCTAATGCCTCATCTTCTGCTATCGCACGCTCCAAGAATGCCACGTGCATCTGCTGGAGAAAAATACAAAATTTAACTTTCAATTTCATTTTAACAATATTCCCCTTATTCCTTGAATGACACAAATCAGCGTTTTCGCGTTATTCCTTTTGGTCATCGAGAAAATGGGAATATTCTCTCATTATCGCTTGGCGTGTCAAGCATTTTTGCATGCCTTTTTTATTATTTCGTTCCCTGTTTGTAATCACATTTATTGTGATTTAAATTGTTCCCTTATTCCTATTGGTCCACGTTGCCTCCTGCAAAAATGTAAAGATAGTGTCAGCTAATGATCGGTGCATAATGGCAGCATGGTTTGTGATGTCACCATAATTGTGCCTTTTACAATTTTTAGTGCAGCTAATCATTGTGGATACACGTGATTGATCATCATTCGGCGAATAAAAAATAGATTTATAAGTCATTATAAAATAAATACTAAATCATAAAAATATATTTATTGACTTAAAAAATTCATCTCTTTGAATATAATTTGAAAAAATTCATGAAAACTATATTTCAAATAAGAAATTTAAGTTCTTTAAGGGTACGATATCACAAAAATCCTTAAAAATACGATAAAATCCACAGAAATCAGAATATCTATCGAAAAATAGGTTTAATCATTTAAAGATTGATAACACACATTTATATTCATTTTAATGCATAAACAAGTGTAACTTTCCCAGAATTAACCCAATAATTTACTTGTAATGAGACGTCATATTTACTAAAGTTCTCGACTAAATTAATTTAAGACGATCGTGTGGGTTTATCCCTGCCTTCTTATATTACTTCCTAATCTTAGGTCTTTTAGAACCCCTCATCCGAAAGTCCATCATATTCTTTTTAAATTCTGAAAACCTTACAGATTTTTAGTGTTGATTACAACTTTCCTCAAGTGACCATGTAAACCCATGCCAAAAAAAGACCTTGACACGATGGAAAATACTTGTGTGGAAAGAAGGAAAGGGAAAGTGATGATTAGGAGAAACTGGATGTAGAAATAAGAACTCACAGATGCTTCATATCAAAATAGTTTTTTCATTCTTAACCTCTGTCATAATTGATAAACAATGAGGTTTTAATGATAAATATAGAGACATATAGAGACATATAAAGACATGCATGCATAAAATTGAACTAATTAAAAATTAAATAGTGATACATATATATATTATATTCATCTGAAAATCTATTAAGTCGTGGAAATCCCCCAAGAAGAAATTTCTTAAGTCAGCCATAATCTATACAGAGGACTGAATGCAATGGGGGAGAATAATTTCATTTCCCAAATAGAGAGAGAATGGAGGAAAAGAAGATAGGAAATTACATATCTCTCTTCCGGTATGTATATTCATGTATCTCACTTCAGGTTCAAGTTTATATCTAGTAATAAACATGGGGCTTTGGTATATCACAGGCATGGTGCAGGGATGACCCTGCCTAGGGACAGGCCTCCAACATTGTTGCATGATGATATGGCACCAGCAGGGTTGGTGAGATGGATGTTGCCTAGCTGGATGGCCCTGCATGGCACAGCTTGGCTGCAGAGTAGATTCACAGCCACCTTAGACTTGGAAACCCCTCTGATGTTTGTAAACTTGACGTTGCTTATCCTCACTCTTGATGGGCCCTGAGATGGGATGCCAAATGAGAGAGAGATAAAAATCGATGGATTTTAGAAAGATAAAAAGATGCACAAAGATGGATTATCAGGTTGACAGATCCATACTGTGTGTGTGAGAGAGATTATATAGAGATAGATGGATAACTACAAGGGTAGAAATAGAGAAATACAAAGATGGATAGGTAGATAGTAAGAGATTTAGAGGGAAAGATATATGCATTAGATAAATAAAAGGATAAAAGCTAAATAGTTAGAGAGGGAGATAGAGAGGAGAGATGAATAGTTTGTTGGATATAGAGGGAGAGATTGATAGATAGGTATACAGAAAGAGGTAGAGGGAGATAGAGTGGAGAGATGAAAATTAGGTTGAATAGATAGGGAGAGATGGATAGAAAGGGGAGATTGATAGATACATAGACAGAGAGAGATAGAGTGGGAGAGATGGATAGATTGGTGTATCCCTCTCTTTGTATCTACGAATCGATCTATCTATCTTCATTTCGACAGAGATAGAGATAAAGATAGAGAGAGAGAATGATAGAGATAGAGATAGAGAGAGACAGGGAGAGAGTGAGAGGGGGAGAGAGACAGAGAGAAGGATAGAGATAGAGATAGAGATAGAGAGAGACAGAAAGAGATTAAGAGGGGGAGAGAGATAGAGAGAAGGGGGGAGAGAGACAGAGAGAAGGATAGAGATAGAGATAGAGAGAGACAGAGAGTAGGATAGATATAGAGTTAGAGAGAGGCAAAGAGAAGGATAGAAATAGAGATAGAGAGAGACAGAGAGAAGGATAAAGATAGAGATAGAGAGAGACAGGGAGAGAGTGAGAGGGGGAGAGACACAGAGAGAAGGATAGAGATAGAGATAGAGAGAGACAGAAAGAGATTAAGAGGCGGAGAGAGACAGAGAGAAGGATAGAGATAGAGATAGAGAGAGACAGAGAGAAGGATAGAAATAGAGATAGAGAGAGACAAAGAGAGAATGAGAGGGGGAGCGAGACAGAGAGAATGATAGAAATAGAGATAGAGAGAGACAGAGAGCGAGCGAGAGGGAGAGACAGAGAGAGAAGGATAGAAATGGAGATAGAGAGAGACAGAGAGCGAGCGAGAGGGGGAGCGAGACAGAGAGAGCGCGAGAGGGGGAGCGAGACAGAGAGAAGGATAGAGATAGAGATATTGTGAGACAGAGAGACTTAAAGAGAGAGAGGGAGAGAGAGATCGATAGAGATATATATATAGAGATAGAGAGAGATAGAGATACAAAAGGAGAAAGAGACTCAGAAATGTGGGAAAAACAAAAAAACTGATGGAAAGATGGGGGTTAGACAGAGAGACGAGCAAAGACAAGGATACAGATAAACCTTGTTGTTGCAGGAGGAGGACGTGCAGTACTGCTGGTTGATGATGATGGGGTTGGCGACATTATCCATGAAGATATCATCAAACACGATATCAGAAGCCGCGCTGGGCTGAGACCCGGGCCAAGTCTTGATCCTGACTCCGTTCGTAGTGCCTGAAAGAGTGCAATTCCGAACTCTTATTCCAGAAACGTCTTCCTCGTCCTCGTACTTGCCCAGGCTGCCGACGCTGATGCCGTGGCCGGGGCCGCATCGGACGGTGGAGATGGAGACAGCGGTGCTGCCGGGGCCGATGGAGACGCAGTCGTCGCCGGTGGCGATGGAGGACCGTCCGATCATGATGTTGGAGGATTTGCCGATGTGGATGCCGTCAGTGTTGGGGCTGTCGGCGGGGGCGGAGATGGTGAGAGAGTGGAGGTTGACGTTGCGACTGCCGTGGACGACCATGTGGAAGGACTTGCTGTTCAGGGACTTGATCCCCCGGACTGTTGTGTTCGTCACCGAGCTCAGCTTGATCGACTGTCATGGCCATTCACACAAATCATGATGAATGATTCTATGGTGATGATGATGATGATGATTATAATGTGGTGATGATTGTAATATGGTGGCGATGATGATGAAGATGATGATGATTGTAATATGGTGATGATGATTAGTGTAATATGGTGATGATAATTGTGATATGGTGATGATGATTGTAATATGGTGATGATGATTATTATATGGTGATGACTATTATATGGTGATGATCATCATTATATGGGGATGGTGGTTGTTATACGGTGATGATGATTATTATATGGTGATGATGATGGTTGTAATATGGTTATGATGATTGTAATATGGTGATGATGATTATTATATGGTAATGGTGATGGTGATTTTTATATGATGATGACGATTGCAATATGGTGATGATGATTATGTGGGGATGATGATTGTAATATGGTGATGATGATTATTATATGGTAATGGTGATGGTGATTTTTATATGATGATGACGATTGCAATATGGTGATGATGATTATATGGGGATGATGATTGTAATATGGTGATGATGATTATTATATGGTGATGGTGATTTTTATATGATGATGACGATTGCAATATGGTGATGATGATTGTAATATGGTGATGATGATTGTAATATGGTGATGATGATTATTATATGGTAATGGTGATGGTGATTTTTATATGGTGATAGTGATAATGATGATGAATAAGAGTTGAAAGGTGTGTAGTGATGATAGTTTTAGTTGTGCTAGTATTATTAATAATAACAAGAAAAGAAGATGATTATGATTATGATGAATATGAGTCAATCAAACCCAGAAAAGTACGTGAAGGATGATGCGCAATAATAATAATAGCATAATAATGATAATGTGGAAGGGCTTGCTGCTCAGGGACTTGATCCCCTGGACTGTTGTGTTTGTAACGGAGCTCAGCTTATAATATGATGATGATTATTATTATATGGTGATGACGATGATTATCATTAGGTGATAGCGATGATGATGAATAAGAGTTGAATGGAATCCGGATGAATAAGTAAAATATGGAGCGCAATTATTGATTTAAGAGTATTAATATTATTAATAGTAACAAGAAAAGAAGATGATTATGATTATGATTATGATTATGGTGAATATGAGGCAATGAAACCCAGGTAAGTAAGTTAAGGATGATGAGCAATGATGATTATAGTATGGACTTGCTGTGCTGAGACTTTATCCCCCAGTCTGTTGTGTTTGTCACCGAGCTCAGCTTGTAATATGGTGGTGATGATGATTATTATGCGGTGATAGTGATGATGATGATGAATAAGAGTTGAATCGGACCTGAAAGAATAAGTAAAAGATGGTATGCAATAATAGTTTCAGTAGTGCTAGTATTCATAATAATAATAAAAAGAAGATGATTATGATGAATAGGAGTATATGAAACCCTGAGAAGTGAAGGATGAATTGGATTAATAATAATAATAATAATATGGAAGGACTTGCTATTTTGGGACTTGATCTCCCTGAATGTTTTGTTTGTCACCAAACTGTGTTTAACCGACTTTCATGGGGATTCACGAAAATGATGATGATTATATGGTGATGAGAATGAGGATGACGAGAATGATGATAATGATGGATAAGAGTTGAATGGAAAACCCGGAAGAATAAGTAAAAGATGGCGTGCAATAATAGTTTTAATAGTGCTAGTAATATTAATAATAATAAGAAAAAGATGATGCTTATGATGATGATGATAATGACGATGAAGATGAATAAGAGTTGAATGGAAAACCCAGAAGAACAAGTAAAAGATGGCATGCAAGAATAGTTTTAAAAGTGCTTGTATTATTAATAATAACAAGAAAAGAAGATGTTTATGATGATGATGACGATGAATAAGAGTCATGGAAACCCAGAAGAGTAAGTGAATGATGATGTGCAATTATAATCATAATTGTACAACGATGATGATGTGCAATAATAATCATAATTGTATGACGGAAATGATGTGGAAGAATAAGAAGAAGAATAACAAGTATAACAATAAGAAGAATAATAATAATAAGAATAATAATAATAATAATAATAACAAGAAGAATAAGAAGAAGAAGAAAGATCAAGAATAAGAAGAAAAAAGAGGAAATAATAACTAACTTTATGGTGACGATGATGATGATGAGCAAGAAGATGAATATATTTTTGGGAGGAGTGATCAATAATAACTAACATTCATAACAATAACTTGTGGGGGGCTTCTAAAAGGAACATCCAGAGGAGAGAAAAAACAAGAAGAGAAAAACCACTATACCGTGGGAAGGAGAGTGCAGGAAGATGAGTGACGGCAGTCATTGTAACGCCAGGAAGAGGCGCCACGGCCATCAAAGGTGCCACCACCAACAATTAAGAGACCATCTACATGGTTAAATTCAATCCATGCATCGTCTGAGTACTCAGATAGGTCTTCTGATGCTATCACTGTGCCAGCAACCTGGAATACCATGCGACTCCTGCAGGGCCCTTGAAATATCACTGGACTCAGCTTAAACGTCCCCCTTGGCACCACCACTCTTGGCTGCCCTGGGACTTTGCATGCAGCCAGCCAAGCATGCATGAAAGCCTGCTTGAAAGTACATCATTCAGTTATCTCTTCCCAGGAGAAGCTGATATGGATGGATTTTTATCCAATAAAAGATGTACACGCATGGAAACACAGATGGATGGATAGTTTTATAGGTGGATTGATGGTTAGATTGATTGAGATATGGATGGAAATATGGAGAGATAGATAGGTAGATATCGATAGATTGGTTGGTATTTAGATGAAGAGATAGATAGGTAGATAGAGATATAGGGAGGTAAATTGATTGACATATATATAGAAAGATAACAAGATGGAGAGATAGATGGAGAGGGAAAGAGAGAGATAGATAGGGGTAGGTAGAAAGATACATAGAGGGAGAGAGAGGAGAGAGAGATACAGAAGTAGATAGAAAGAAAGATGGATAGATGGAAAGATGGGTAGATTGATAGGGAAAGAGAGAGAGAGGTTGACAGAAAGAAGACAGACGGAGAGATAGACAGATTGATAGGGAGAGAGGGAGGGAGATAGATAGATAGATTGATAGGGGGAGAGAGAGAGGGAGAGATATATGGATAGATTGATAGGGAGAGGGAGAGAGGGAGAGATAGATAGATAGATTGATAGGGAGAGAGAGAGAGAGAGGGAGAGAGGGAGAGAGAGAGAGAGAGAGAGAGAGAGAGAGAGAGAGAGAGAGGGAGAGATAGAGGGAGAAAGAAGGAAAGAAAGATAGATATACAGAGAGAGATAGATGTAGGGATTAGGGAGATGGAGAGAGAGGGTGGAGAAAGAGGTAGATAGAAAGAAAGATAGATAGATAGATACATAGATAAATAGATAGATCGATAGATGAAGAGATAGATAGATTGATAGGAGAGAGAGACAGGGAAAGATAGAGATACATAGAGGTAGACAGAAAGAAAGAAAGATAGATAGATAGATAAATAGAGAGAGAGAGAGAGAATCGTTTTGTTTCTCTCTCACCTGGGCACAATCCTTTTTGCCACCATCGACGGCGCCATAGTTCTTAACGTTGAAGATCACAACGGCGGCCGTGGCGGTGCCCCCGCCGCACGCCAGGAGAAGCAGCAACGAGGCCCCCAGCAAAGTCAAAGATTGAAGACCCATTAATCATATGTTAATGGGTCCTAACTACTGTAATCTATACACTATTAAACTCCCTCTTCTCCTCCGACCACTCCTCGGCGACGGGCTGAGCAGCGGGGAATGGCGGAGTTCAAGAGGAGATTGAAGAAGAAGGAGAAGGAAAGGAAGAAGAAGAGAAGGAAGAAGAAGGGGTATTTATTATTAGGAGGCTCCGCTGTGTCCGGCAATGGCGGGGGCATCTCACATTTTCAACGTCTTATGCTTTGTTTGGGAGACTTCCGTTGACAAGCGCCGAAGAAACCAGCGGCGGCGCGAGGAGGAAGACGCCGATGGCGTTGTGGGTTTTCTCAAGTTCATCCTAGACCGTTTCTTTTCTTGCAATTCTAGTCTTCATATGTCGTTTATATTTCCCCAACGCCTTGCTCTTTCCGTCCCAGAAACTCCGGCGCTCTCTCTCCCTCCATCTCTCTCTCACTCTCTCTCTCTCCCCCTCTCTCTCTCACTTTGTCTCCCTACCCTTTCTCTCTCATCGTGTCCCTACCTCTCGCTTTCTTTCCATCTCCAGCTCTCCATCCCCCCCTTCTCTCTCTCCCTCTCTCCCTCCATATCTCTCTCTCACTTTGTCTCCCTACCCTCTCTCTCTATCTCTCACCGTGTTCCTACCTCTCGCTCCCTTTCCCTCTCCAGCTCTCTATCCCTCCACCTCTCTCTCTCTCTCTCTCTCTCAATTTCTACCTCCCCCTCCCTGTCTCTCTCCATCACTCTCTCATTCTCCCTTTCTCTCCCTCTCTATCTCTCTCCCCTCCCACTCTATCTCTCTCCCCCTCCCCATCAATCCCTCCCCCCCCCCCTCCCTGTCTCTCTCTCCCTCTCTCTCTCTCTCCTTTCCTTCCTCTCTTTCTCTCTCCCTCTACCCCAGCTATTTCTCCATCTCTCCTTATCTTTATCTCTCTCCACCCCCAATCTCCATCTCTCTATCTCTATCTCTCTCCTCCGTCTCTCTCTCTCCGTTTCTTTCCATCACATTTTCTCTCTCTCCATTTCTACCTCCCCCTCCCTGTCTCTCTTCATCTCTCTCCCGCTTCCTGTCTCTCTCCATCACTCTCTCATTCTCCCTTTCTCCCCATCTCTATCTCTCCCCTCCTCCCTCTCTATCTCTCTCCCCCCTCCCCCTCTATATCTCTCCCCCCTCCCTTTCTATCTCTTTCCCTTCCTGTTTCTCTCTCTCTCTCTTTCCTCCATCTCTTTCTCTCTCCCTCTACCCCAGCTACTTCTCCATCTCTCCTTATCTTTGTCTCTCTCCACCCTCTCTCTCCATCTCCCTAATCCCTATCTCTATCTCTCTCTCCCTCCGTGTCTCTCTCTCTCTACCTTTCACATTCTCTCTCATCTCCCTATATCCAACTCCTATCCCCTCCTTCCTCTCTCTTTATACATATATTTCCCTCCTTATTACACAATCTCTCTTTCTCTTTATCTGTCTCTCTCTCTTACAAGTTCTCTCTCTATCTCCATCTCTCTTTTTCTCTCTCTCACTCTCACCCCTTCTTACGCGTTCACTCTTTCTCTTTATCTCTTTCACCCTCTCTCTCTCACTCTCTCCCGCTCTTACGCGTTCTCTCTCTCTCTTTCTCCTGGCCTTCTCTCCATCACTCTCTCTATCACTCTCTTTATTTCTCTGGCTTTAACTCACGCGCGCACACACACACTCTCTCTCTCTTTATCTCACTTTGACTGAAACTCACTCTCCTTTGTCTTTCACTTTAATGGGGAGTATAGTAAGTGGAATTCTAGATTATAATCTATCATATAAGTCCCAACAAAGTGATTCAATATTTTTAATCATGGGATTTAGATGTTTCAACTATGTGTTGGGATTTATTTAAGTATGCAGGACCCAAGTCTATCCTAGGTATAGTTATATGTTGAGCCTAATTAGGGGATTGATAAATAGGTATAAGTGTCTTATGTAGCCTATAAAACCATAAATAGGACTAAGAGTTCCCACTGCTGCCAATGCATAAGTGATTTCAACATGTTGACTCAAAAGTTTACCCCTGAAGTTCTAATCAGGTTAGGCACTCTGATATTATTGTGTTGGAAAACACAAAAAATAAAAACTTTCTTTTTCAAAAAAACTTTCACTCTTTGTTTATGTTAAGGGATGGGCCTTTTATAGCCAACATTATTTTATTTTTGAAAAAAAAACAAGAAGAGGAAACGATTATGATTTGAAGCTAGGTATCAATGGGGATAGAGTTGAGAGGCTATATATCCCCATCAAAACATAAAGATCCGATGGATGACATATACGGAGGACATCAAGGCATATACATCCTGTGGCCCATTATGTATAATTATCACACTCATCCAACCATTTATTGTCATATCCAGTCACCAGTAATGTTTCTGTACAAGAATATCCCGTCTTTTTCTATTTCCCTTTCTTTCTTTCACACACAAACACACACACTCTCTATTTAATATGTTTCTCTTGCTTTCACTCACTATCTCTCTAATATATATTGATATAGTTCACCCAGTATATATATGTTTCTCTGGCGTTCACTCTATTTATATGGCTCACTCTATATTTATTTAGATTATTCGATTTCTTTCTCCATATATATATTTATATATTTCACTCTCCTTCGCTCTCTCTCTCTCTCTTTATATATATATATATATATGATTCTCTCTTTTCTCTCTCTATATATATATTTATATGATTCTCTCTCTTTTTCTCTCTATATATATATATATGTGATTATCTGTTTTTCTCTCTCTCTGTATTATATATATTTATTTGATTCTCTCTCTTTCTCTCTGTATATCTAGTTCTTTATACGTTTCAGTGTATCTCTGTCTCTCTACGAGTATATCTCTTTCTCTCTTTCAGTGTATCTCTGTCTCTCTACGAAAATATTTATTTGTTACTCCCTCCTTCACTCTCCCTACATATATTTATTTATACGTTTCTCTCTCTTTCACTCTCTCCACATACATTTATTTATACATTTCTCTCTCTTTCACTCTCTCAACATATATTTACTTACATGTTTCTTTCTCTTTCACTCTCTCCACATACATTTATACATACATTTCTCTCTCTTTCATTCTCTCCACATACATTTATATATACACTTCTCTCTCTTTCATTCTCTCCACATATTTATTTATACATTTCTCTCTCTCTCTCTCTCTCTCTCTCTCTCTCTCTGTAGTCCGGGCTGGCAGAGAAATGATTGAGCAGGGTATGTGGGGCAGACAATGTCGACATTACCAAGGTCAGCAGAGCAGATCTCTCCAGGATACAAGCAGATGAGCCCATGGTGTGTTCACAATCAGATACCCATATCTGCAAAGAATGTGGATTTATATCCATATAGTTCTCTCCTGACCATCTTCCCAGTTAAAACTATGGAGAGATGGGAGATTGTGAGGTGGGTTTTGATGGATGTGCTGCTGAGGAAGAGTATTTGGATAGCGAGGAAGGTTGAGGGGATGGCGCTAAGTATTGTGTCTTTGATCGTCTCTGCTCTCCGTTTCTATGCTGTCAGAGAGAGCAGATCAGAACACAGCAGGCACAGACGATACTCTCATTCGGCTTATATGGTTGTCAGGCACGATAGATAGCTGCAGAGAGAGAAGCTTGGAGCTCTCTTTCTCTCTCTAGCTCTCCGGGTTTTTTTTCTTTTTCATCTCTCTTCTTGTCGAGTTCTTCATTTTTGGTTGTAATCTTAGTTGTGCGGAAGAGAAGATCATCGGCTGAGTTGTTTCAGATCAATCTGGAATAGTCTATCGATCTAACTATCTATCTCTCTCTATATCTCTCTATCATTCTATCTCGCTCTCTCTCTATTCATCTCTATCTATCTATCCATCTATATATCTCTCTATCACTCGATCTCGCTCTCTCTCTCTATCTATCTATCTATCTATCTATCTCTCTCTCTCTCTCTCTCTTTCTCTCTCTCTCTCTCTCTCTCTCTCTCTCTCTCTCTCTCTCTCTCTCTCTCTCTCTCTCTCTCTCTCTCTCTCTCTCTCTCTCTACATACAAACCCATATAAACATATAATTTTATAAAGGATATTTCTATCTTGATGTTTTCCCTCCTATCTGATCAAATTTCCACTCCAAACTTACAACCTGATTAATCTCATTCAACGCCTGAGCAACGTGGTAGCACCGAGTAAACTCCAAGCTGAGGTGCACATCTATTACTTGTAAGTCTCCATCTATGAGTCTAGAAATTTGACAGTTTTTAGTTTCTCTCTCTAAATTTTGTCTCTGATTGTGAGCCGTCAATGATTTATTCATATATTTTCTTTAAGTACATCTTGTATTTTTTTTATGATTAACTTTTCTTGAAGGAATGACTAGTTTGGACTATTAGATTTTTCAAGAGATTTCACCGCTTGAGCTGTAAATTCTTAGTTTTAAGATCTTCCCATTGTTGACCAGGTATTAAGTTTAGTTTAAGTCATCTAGGACTTTATTATGTTTGAACATTCATCAAAACACTAACTTGGTCATATTTCAAGCATGTGCCGTAGCTTTCAAACTTCACCCTCGAAGCTTTTTCTATATCCCTATCAAATATTACTAGAAATAACATGCCACTGTTCTTGGGTTTATCCAAAAATAAAGTTTTTTGAAATTTTAAAACTCACTTTTGGATAATCAAAAGCCAGCTCACTTAAATGAGAGAACTTTTAATGATTAGATATCTGCCATCCTTCAATCAATATGGACAACAAAAAATGAAAGTTTTTCTCTCCAGACCCGGCATGAGTCTGATTTAAATTTCATTTCTTGCCCAAATGTTGATCATATCTCCCTTAAAGTTGATTTTTTGGCATTTCCTAAAGATATCATGTCAGCCATGACATCAGATTTGATGTTAATTAACCTTCCCCAGAAACTTGCAGTTTCTAATTCCAATAAAATATACCCAAAAAAGTGTAATCTTTTTCTTGGGTATCTTTTAATATAAAATATCAAAAATTTTCCAGTCTTTCTAAATTATCAAGAAACCACTCCTTGAAATGAAAGTTATTCTTATTCTTTGGTTTCTTCAAAAAATAAAATATCTACGTTTTTCAAGACTTTCTTAATCATCAAGAAAATTGTCAACAAAACCACTACTTTTAATATTATTCTTTGGCATCTTAACAAGTTCTTGATACTTTATGTTATTTAATGTTGATATTTTATGTTGATATTTTATGTTATTTAATGTTGATATTTTATGTTATTTAATGGCGACCCGCCATCATTCCGTCAAGAACGATTAAAATTTTGAAGTACTTCCCCCTTACCCGTCAAGGGTCCGATTAAAAATTTGTTATTTTTCGCCATTGTTGATCAAATCACTCAAAAGTTGACATTTTTTTGCCGATTTCCAGCGATCTGATGTCACCCATGACGCCCTTCTTCAGGCATACTCTTCTTCCCTCTTTTCCGGCTGCATTCATACTGCCCTTCGTTTTTTTTTCGATTATATTTCCATTCTGTGATTTGGGTTCTTCGGGAAGAGAAGGCCAACGATCATGGGTACTGCCAAGAACTCTCTCCTGAAGAGCGATGACGAATGGCGTGCCGTTCTTTCTCCTGAGCAATTCCGAATTCTCCGCAAGAAGGGAACTGAGTGCGATCTTCCTGTTCTTCCATCTAATAAACTATTTTTTTTCACTCTTATTTTCTTTCGAAGAGAAAAGTAGGATAAAATTCAATAATTTATTTTCAGTTCTCCGCTCTAACTGATTCCAAGATCGAATCAACCGCGATGTTCAAATCTTTGCCGGCTTCGTCTCTTCACCTGTTCATCACACCAATTATCTATTTTTTACTCGTTAATAATTGTTTTTGTTCCCATAAAAACATCATCTTCATCGGATTCCGGGAATTTGCTTAGGTTATGTCCCAGTGGTCATTAATTCTCGCCAAAGGGCTTTCTTACTTTACTTCGTGATCCGATTGTGTTCTATTTAGCATGGACTGTTAAAATATTTAGTTTCAAGGAAAATTGAAGGTATCCGACTCCGGGATGATATTTAGTTTCTTTCATCTTCGTCAGATTCCTAGAGTTTACTGAATTTATGTCCCAATCATGCTGTTCAATTCTCGCCAAAGAACTTTATTTCCTTTCTTTGTCTTGATTCTATTTAGTTTGCCATGGAATATTAAAATATTCATTCTTAAGGGAAAATTCAAGGTGCCAGGCTCCAGGAGGATGCGTAGTTTCTTTAATCTTCATCCGATTCCTGGATTTTACTAAGTTTCTGTCCCAAAGTCGTTGATTAGTTTTCGCCAAAAAACTTAATTTATTTACTTCATCGTGCTCCGGTTGTATTCTATTTAGTTTGCCATGAAATGTTATAATATTCAATTTGAAGGAAAATTGAAGGTACCAGACTCCGGGATGATACTTAGTTCTGACCTCATCTTCTTCAGATTCCTGGATGTTACTTAGTTTCTGTCCCAATTATGGTCATTAGTTATCACCAAAGAATTTTTTTTCTTTACTTTGTCTGGATTCAGTTGTGTTCTATTTAGTTTCCAATGGAAAATTAAATTATTCTTATGAAAAATTGAAGGTACCAGACTCCGGGGATGATAGTTAGTTCTGACATCATCATCTTCCCATTCCTGGATGTTACTTAGTTTCTGTCCCAATTATGGTCATTAGTTGTCGCCTAAGAACTTTTTTTCTTTAATTTGTCTGGATTCGGTTGTGTTCTATTTAGTTTCCAATGGAAATTAAATTATTAAAAGTCTTATGAAAAAATTGAAGGTACCCAGGAACCGGAGAGTATAACAAGTTCTTTGCGGAAGGCGTGTA
Organism: Wolffia australiana; assembly: GCF_029677425.1. Taxonomy (NCBI): domain Eukaryota; kingdom Viridiplantae; phylum Streptophyta; class Magnoliopsida; order Alismatales; family Araceae; genus Wolffia; species Wolffia australiana. The sequence continues at coordinate 2,397,036 of NC_135851.1, read as the reverse complement.
TGGCTGCGCCGGATGTGGGACCCCTCTTTACAAGTCAACCACCAAGTTTGACTCTGGTTGTGGCTGGCCTGCCTTTTACGAGGGTCTTCCTGGTGCTATAAACAGAACGGTTCGTCCCTGCCCTCCTTTCAATTTTAGAAGAAAAAAATGAATCAGCGAGTTCTTCCATGGCTGTTCATGAATTTTCGAAAATTGTTTAGTGGGCAGAGGAGAATTTCGCTATCTCTGTCAGCAAGAAAAACATTTTCTTAACAGGAATATGAAATAACCAGCTAATTGTTCTGTAGTCTGTTTCATGAATTTTTGTAAAATTGATTATTGGGAAGGGATGGATTGTGCTATTTAACCCTGCAAGAAAACCATTTTCTTAACAGGAATATGAAATAACCAGCTAATGGTTCTGTAGTCTGTTTCATGAATTTTGTAAAATTGATTATTGGGAAGGGATGAATTGTGCTATTTAGTCCTGCAAGAAAACCAGTTTTAGAAAAATACTGGAAAAACAGCCAGCCAAGTCTTCCGTTGATTTTTCATGAGTTTTGTGAATTTAAATGGGGAGCAGGGATGGATCGCACTATTTATTTCAGCAGCAGACCATTTTTAGAAAAAAATGAAGCAACCAGCTAATTCTTCTGCAGGTTGTTCATGATTTTTTCCCAAAAATGGTTTGTGGGCAGGGTATAATAAAGGTATTTATCCCTGCAAGCTGACCTTTTTTAGAAGAATTATGAAATAACCAGCGAGTTCTTCGGTAGACTGTCCACAAATTTTCCAAACTGATTGGTGGGCAGAGATGAGCCGCGCTATTTCTCCTGTTCTCAAACTATTTTATGAATTTATAAAATAACTCGTGAATGCTATAGGCTGTTCATGAATTTCCCAAAAATACATGATACAAAAAAAAAATCCCAAAAATGGTTGGGGGACAGGGAAAATTCATGATACAAAATCATCAGATTCTTCATAGATTTTTCATGCATTCAGAGAACTTCTTTATCCACTTATGGTATAAATCATTTATTTATTCTACCTTTGTGGATTATGTTGATAGCCGGATACTGATGGGAGAAGGACTGAGATCACATGTGCAGCATGTGGGGGTCATTTGGGCCATGTCTTCAAAGGGGAAGGTTTTGCAACACCCACTAATGAGAGACATTGTGTCAACAGTGTCTCCCTCAAGTTCACCTCTGGTTCATAAGCGCTCGTCTTCAGCCAGTATGAACATCTGTTGCTGGAGCAGATTCTCATGTTTCTTATTTGTGCTTCCGTTTTGAAGTTTGACTCTGTTCTCATTTATATTGTATACGCAGATATGAGAAATTAAGATATTTGTGTGAAAATCTTGCTGTCTCCTCTCTTCTTCATTGTATGTTTTTTAGAAGTCGATTGTCCTGAATAAGGAAGGAAATAATACAATTTGTTTACGAATAAAACATAGAAATTATATTGAGAGCCACAATTTTGCCAATAGTTGTCTGAAACTAGGGTCAAAGCGCATGATAACCAGCACATTTCCAGATCAAGCAAAGAGTTTTGGTAAGAAGTTGATAAATTGTTATTAAGCTTCTTCTCATACATAAAAGAGAGAGAGATGTTAAAACAGAGATAGAGAGAGAGAGTGTGTGTGTGTGTGCATGAATGTGTGCATCACGGTCCTCATAGTGTCACCTCACCTTTGCTGGGTTGAAGTTGGATATGGTAAGGCTTTTGAGAGAGGAAGTACAAGCAGGGTTGCAGGAGAAAGGTGTGGGAGGAAGAAAGTTATAAACTAAACTAGATTAATTTAAGCATACTGTCATTTATGCAAAGCCTCCACCACATCGGCACAGCACAGGATGGGAAAGTGCTGCAGGAACAAAATGAATCAGGCCAGATGGGGTTTCCGTGCCTCCTTCAGATAGTTGCAGGTCTTAGCTTAGAATCTCCATGTTTTCATATAATTACACTAATTCTAACAAAAAAAATCAAGTACTATGTTGAATTTAGGATATTAAGGATAGTATATGTTCCATTAACTTGTCTCATTCCTTTGGAATGTTATTTCAATTAGGGCATGTCATTAGGCATTCCAAGACTCTAATCCACAGTGTGATTCCAATTATATTGGAGTACTTGGTAAAAGTTGATCTTCAAGGACATTTGAAGTCCAATATATTTCTAATAGAACTATATTCATCAACTGCTATTTCACCATCTGTTGTCGATTTATCACTTCAAGACCAGGACTAATAATGGCAACTCTCCTGTGGGACAGATTAAATACTTTTTTGTGGGTGTCTCACCTACAGATTGGTCAAAAAAATAAAAAAAATATGGGGAAACAGACTTAAAAAACTGTATAGGTTAAATATAAATTAAAAAAACCTAGTGAATCATTTTAAATTAGTTTGTCTTCTTCATCCTGACCAAGTCTTTTGTTTCGCATGGGAAATTTCGCTTTCAGGTGTCATTTTATAAAAGTGGTGATGTCGGACGTCGTCAGTGACGTTATCCGGCCAGTACGGAGGCGATGCTCGGATACCTAGATGATGTCGAACGTCATTAGTGATGTCACCTGACGGATAATTCCCTAACGGTATGAAACTTCATGATATGAAGAGCCCTAGGCGGATGTACGTGCAGGCCCCGACTCGTGGGGATTCGCGGAGCTCTGAGCTCCGAGATGGGCAACCAGTGACGGTGACCTTGTGACCGTTGTCGGAGCAGCGACGACTACTACGGCATCGAACGGAATGTTTTCCTCGGCGCTCGCACGTAACGGACGGGCTCGACCCGTACCAAAGAACTCGCTCAATTCGTAGTTTTCACAAGATAATCTCTCACCTAATTCTAACCAGAGCGCGGTGGAGTGCATTCGTAAATATACTGAAAGACGTCATATGACTAACGAGCCAGGGGAACAATGTACATCGTGGGTGGCGGCGTTCGTCGTCGATGTCTTCGTCAATGCACGGGCTGGTGTGGGCAGGTATGTAGAGGCATGCTGTTGACGGATATGGCTTGGCTTAACTGGCAGCGGTGTCGCGGCGCAAGAGCGTGTATCAGGAGATTGGAGGTGAGGACGAGGATGGAGTGACAATGGTAAACAACTCAAGCGAACGGCTGGGCTGAGCATGTGTGACTTTATGGTAGAGCGACGCGAGCGGAAGCCGGCAGCAGTTGTGAGCTGCGACGGCAGCACGGGAGCTGAGGCAAGCAGCTGCAGCGACGAGTGTGGCCAGGTGACGTAGTGGCGCAGGCGTTGCACACACAAGCGGCACAAGCGGCTCCAGAGTACAAGGGGGGCAGCACGGGTAGCAGGGTGTGGGCCGACAGCACTGGCACAATGGGCGTCTTGTGAGGGGCAACACCCTAGGCTTGGCGATGCTGGCACAACGCGAGGCGTAGTGCTTGGGTACTGCAGACGACGGTCAGGCCGATGAGGTGGTAGACTCATCGCTGAACAACCACAGTCCTCACTACTTGACAGAGGTTGCCGGGTGCTTGGCCAGATGTGAGGGCGGCTAGCGGCTCGTGGGCTATCCAGGGTTGCAACCCACACAGGCGGTGCCACGGTGGTGTTAACAACTCGAAGAGGTATGTGGCATCGTTGCCCTCATGGCACGTTGACTCATCCGGCGAGTCAGGGTCAACAGGTGGCGTTCTTGCATCTGGACGTGGCGAGATTGCTGTCTTGGATCGCGGCAACTGACCAAAAGAACACCAGCGCCACAGGAAGGGATTGTGTCAAGGATGAAGGTTTACACGTCACACATGCCACGTCTCACAACACGCATGACACGACACAACGGGCGTCTCAGAAGGTTCTAGAAGAACAAGAGCACCGCCCGACACGGATCTCAACTCCCACTAAACTGTCCACTCAAAAGAAACACAAACGGGAGTCTGTTGATTCTATAAATCAAACCCCCATGTAACCCTAAACACACATCGCACAATCAGTGCTTCTTCCTCTTTTCAGTTTATATCATCCTTCTCTATCTTCTCCTTCATTCTCCCTCTACATTTCAATCGAGCTCTTTCGACAGATTGGGCACCGTAGGCGTTCCGGGCTTGCGTGTCCATGGGGCGAGTGGGCGAGTGTCCGGCTGGCGAACACGGGCGTTTCTACAGGTAGTCTTTTATCTCCCGGTTATGAGGGCGAACAGGGTTACGATCGGTTGGGTCTACCACACACGAGCGATGTGGCTTCCCGTCCATGCAGCGCACACCACAGGTAAATGAACCAGCGGGAACACAGACTTGGGTGGTCACGTGCGTGACACACTACGATCGATCTCGCGTTTGTCACAACCGTTCAACCGAGCGATGGTCGGTCGTTGACCGTATCATAGATACAGGTGAGCGTTTGAGACCTGACATCGCGCGATGACTTCATGCAAAGTGCGGTCGGTCGTGGAGGGGGTCGAGAGTGTTCCTGCGGGCAATAACGGTGACAACCTTGTGGTGCTAACCCCATGATCTTCTCTGCTCCCTTTCAGTCTTCACCTCTTTCTCCTTCCTCTCCTATTCTCCTCTTCCTCCTCTCCTTCTCGATGAGACCAAGTTGAACGAAGAACACTTCAAAGAAACACTTCAAAGAACACCTTCTGGGGCACCATCTTGCCCCCCTTTTATAGGGGCATGGTGGCCCTTACTAAGGGCAGGGGTGCCCTTGCCCCGCAGGAGTGGCGGATCGCGTGGAGCACTCGAGGTGGGAGCGCTCACGCCTGATCCGACGATCACGACAACGGGGTGGACTGCGCCCACCTCGGATGAGGTCCTCGCCACGCACTTCATCGATGCACTTGGTAAAGGTGGGGACAGCTCCACTATCTCTCTACCATCATCATGCGGGGGGCACGTGTGAAGCGTCAACTCGAGCACTTCTCCGAGCACCTGCAAGGTATCGTTTCTTTTCCTGCACATGGGCGCTGACGAGTGGGATCTGAGTGTAATTGGGATATTTATACTTGCTCCATGCCTATAAACATTGATAAACACTTCACTTTATAAATAAAATCCCCCTGGGTGGCGTCCAGGGCACGGCTGGATCGGTCTACGGGCACAACCGCAAGTTTGGCCGTACCCGGCACCGTGTTTTTTGCAAATAAAAAAAAGGACAGGGGTGCCCTTAGTAAGGACACAAGTGCCCTTACTAGGGGGGGGGGGTTTATACATAGGACCTCCCTCACTTTTAACACAAATATACAACACATTTGCGCATGTTCAACGACACAACTTGACACAACATGCAATGACACAAGCACAAACACAACACTACGGATACCGATGTGACGAAAATGAAAACACGAACACGGTAAAATGACGAATAAAATGAGCACGAGACATTGAAAAGTCCAAAAGAGTTGATGGCGCGGTCATGTTTTCGCCCCAGTTGTTATACTCGGGCGTCTTCACCGTCGCCTTGGCGTGCCTATCGGACATAATGCGAACCCGCGGGCCGTCAATGACGATGATGGTGGTGTCGACGATGTCTTCGACGGGATGGGCTAGCGCTCCATCAAGTGGTCTTTCTCTCTTTTTCAGGAATTAAAAGTCATTTGAAGAGAGCCCGTCCACTATTATGCCTAGTGAACCATCTATTTGGACTTGAAATTCACTCCAGACAAAGCGTTGGACTTCTATTGTGGGTTGATTTCCAAATTCCTTCTCACTTTGGCTTACTTGGCTTGAGTGGCACCTAAGGTTATTTTTACCATATATGTTTTGAATTGTTTTTTTTCGTATTTGCATGCAAAGCACACTATGCGTTTAATCACTGGTATCAAAGCCTAAGATTTATTACCTAAATGACTTCACGGGATTTTGAGATTTTGGGATAAGAACATAAAATTCTACATGTGGCAAGCCAAGATGTGTGCAATCTTGTCCCAAATTCATTTTCATGTTTTAATTTCTGAGATTGCCACAACTTGGACTGTGAAGAATAAAATGTAGTATAATCTAAAGGGTTTGATGCAAAATTATATATATTTCTAACAAAAATTTGTAACATGTACATAAAGAGACTTCTCCATGAAAGTGCTCAGGAAATCTGGAGATAATATGTATGGAAAAGATAATAACTCATCAAAATGGGTTTGAGTAGATATTATTTGGTCTTCACATGGCTGAAGGTAAGTCTCTTAAATCTCATCTCCATAATTTTAAAGAGATTAAACCTGATGATGCAGGATGACTAAGACTGACGCAGGTAGGATAGGGTAAATCAACTAGGGATGGATAAAACAGACCACAAATCAACATGATTGACTTCAAACATTTAAATCTGGTGAAAATGTTGATGGTGCAGACCCTTTCCTCAGTCGACGGCGGGAGGACTGTCTTACAATCACTGTGATGAAAACAAAGCTCCAAATTCAATATCTCGAATGGTCGATCACGAGAAGATTCAAACCTAGACAAGTATGTCCGACGGCGGTGGAAAAACACACGATAAATGCTAGACAGGTAATACCGACACCAAAGAGGGAAGAATTAACCTTTGGCGCAAGAGTAGTGCGAAGAGGCGATGCAGAAGATTATTGATGCATCATTGGCGTGAGCGAATGACATGCACTTTGACAGGGTGTCGCAGTTGCAGATTGACGTCTCTGAAGCAAGTGATGACGTTTCTGAAGAAAGCAGTGAAGGCGCACCGGAGGCACACAGGCGGCAGCCTGTGGTGGCCGTGCGAACAGCGCGGCACACGATGACCACGTGGGCGGGCACGCGCTGACGCGCAGGCAGGCGTGGCATGGTGGCCATGCGGGCAGCACTATGCACGGTAAGCATGCGGGCGGGAGTGGCACACAATGGTTGCATAGTTGGGCGGCGGACGGGCGCGACACGCGGTGGCCGCGTGGACGGGCACAGCGCGTGATGGCCGCGCGGGCAGGCGCGATGCGGAGTGGTTGTGCGGACGGGCTCAGAGCGCAGTGGACACAGGATGGGCGGGGCGCACATTGGTCATGCCGGTGGCGGCAACCACGCGCGACAAATGTGCTGACAGCGGCAACGGGCAGAAGACCTCTCAAAGACGGCAACGGCAGCGGCGACAGAGAGTAGATTAGGGCAACTTTCTTTAGAAGAAAAAAGTTCAATTCCAAAGAAAATCACAAAGTAATTCAATACAACATTGGCCTATGTATAGGCCTTTTAGGAAAGAGAAATTTTAAATGACTATAAAATTCAAATATAATTTAAATGACGCTCGCATCCCAGGTACGAAGTCGGTGCTGGCGACATGTCATGATACGGGATGTCTCCTACGGTAGTGGTGTCACGTCGGGTGATGGTGCATGGTCGTGTGTGCCACCACCTGATCTTGATGATAACAATACAAATGCATTGAATTAGGAGAACTAATTCTATTTACTGATGTTTTTGTCAGCTAGAAAAACCTCAGTTTACTGACTACTTGCAAAGATTTACCATCAAAGGAGCTGATGAGTTGTTGTGTGGATGAAGGGATGTATTCCCACACAAAGGTTCTAGTTTGTCGGGGTAAATATCATGCGAAGAAGAATAGTGACTATCAAGGAAGAAATTAACAAAAATTACAAGAAAATGTGAAAATTATCATAGTGGAAAGGGTACATCAATTTAAGTTTCTGATGCAATTGATGATATGATACAACATTCACACAAAAGATAAAATAAAAATCAAATCAGACTTTTAAAGTAAAACCAAAACATGTCAATGATAAAATCAGTTTGTGGAGCCAAATATCAAAATATTAGTTCCTTGAATGAAACTCATTTTATTCTTGAGCAGTGTTGCCTCCGAGTCAGGAAGGCCTTCCTAGAATTCCAATCATATTAGGAGTAGAGGGCACTCCAGAAGCAAGGGAGCTGGGCTATCTTAGGGTAGAGTTGCATGGGTATTGCTCACTTTTGTTGGTTTTAATTATACCAGAAATTTATAATAATTCATCGTGGATTAATATAATCCATTCAATATGTCAAGTCATCAACACATGAGGTACCAATACTGATCACATGTTGTAAGAGGTACAAAGAAGTTCCTGACTCTTTCATAGAATTTATTTGTCATCTGACACCATGGAAGTTTAAACTCTCATCTGCATGACACTCATAGAATGATTTAGAACAGCATAAGTTATGAAACCTTAATTGATCATCCTATTTAGGACTGATGCATAAGAAATCATCCGAAAACTCATTTTCTGATAGTTCCACTGCTTTGGACGAGCACTTAATTGTATCATCATCTATGAGTTTGTCTCCTCTTTTAGTCGGGGAAAATGATCCCATCTCGATTGCAAAATCCCTTTGCTGACTAGTTGTTACCATCTAGATCATGATTCAGAATCACGAGTCATAATCTAAACACAACTTTCCATGCACAAAGTATCCTTGGTTTTTTAGGTCTAAGTGCCAATTAAAATATTTGAAATTAATCCACGCAATAAAAAATCAGGTATATGACCCATTAAGGATGTAAATGTATCAATTCAATGTTTGTTGTGAGTCTTGGATTTCAATGGAATAACAAATAAAAAATATACTACAGAACAAAAAGCATAAATAAACTTTGCACCGATAAAATCTACAATTTCTTGTTTCCTTGACTAACCCTCTTCAAGCCATTCAAATGTTTGGCCTAAAGATATATCCACACATTCTTTAGGATGTTGTGACACCCACCATGTGCTCAAAATGTACTGCCAAAAATATGTTTTCCTCACCATCAAAGCTTACAAGTGGCATTTTTGAAGAACAACATAAAAATAGGAGTGCACTCAAGGATGACTCTCATCGGTATACGTGCCCCCTCTATTTATACTCTCTGTGAAATTCTCATTTAAGTCCTTTGGAAAGTTTCACAAAGCTCTTTGTCGCCCAGAAAATTTTGTTCAAGTCTATGAACTTAGAGTATATCCATGAAAGTTCAAAATTTGTTTGTGTTACCATCTAGGCTCCTGTATCATTCTAATTAATAACTCTAATAATGCAGTACCATGTATTGGACAATGTGATTAAATAAGTATAACTACAAATATTAATTATTCAATGATCTATTTAACCGAATTGATAGTTTGAGTTGGCAGCTTGGTGAGTGTCAAGTTAAACCTCCTGCGCTAGAAGATACAAAGGAGCATCGCTTCTCTCTTTTGGAAGCTGTAGCACCATCAGTTACTATGTACATTTAATATTTCATCAATGTAACTCTTAAATGGCTAATTTTATGGTCAACTTTCAGACCCCATAATCGATCATTCTAATGCGTAGAAAAATTATAGGAAGACACCTTATCTGAAATGTCTACTATTTTGGACAGGTATTTAACTTCGTCTTCTTCCTTTATTCAATCTCCTTTTAAATCAAGGGAAGATAAAAAGACAAAATAGGTTATAAATGTTAATGTCATCGTAATTTAATTCTTATTGATCAACTAAAATTTGGCATTATATACACTCACTTAAACATGTATAGCAATAGTGATGTCTTTTCCACAGGGACTGAAATTTAGAGACAGATCTAATGCCTAAGTTACTTTTAAGAAGAATAAGAGGAATTATCTATATTTTTTTTAAAACACGAAATTATCGATAACAATAGAATGAAAAGGTAATGATTAGAAAAAAATTATAAGGTTTAGGAAGAAATACGATGAGATATAGTAATAATTAATAATAGGCACAACTAGGGAGAACTGGAGAAGGTGCAGGTAAGATATCTATAAGATAAGATAAGATAAGATATTATTTATATTATTGTTAGAATTAATACTTTTTAGATATTAGAAGTAGTGAATAAGTGGGATAATATAAAATATTTATATTATAATAATAAAGTGATATTTTAAGAGAGGTAGCGAGAGAGTTATTTTAGGTTTTTTATTAAAGTATAAGAGTGCTAATTTAGAGAGATATCAATTAAGATAATATGCTTGGCAGAAGATATCTTTAGTATGATTTTTTTTATTTATATTTAGTTTATATGTAACATAGGAGATATATATAGCAACTAAAGAAGGATTAAAATGTAGGGAGGTAGGCATGAATAAGTGTATTTTTTAATAAGATACAAAAGTAATAATGGAGAGAAAAAGGGATAATAATCATAAATTATTATGTAGATTATAATATAAATATAGTTTAGTAGGCATGAATAAACTATATTAAATTTGATGACTTTTCTCTTTGATTACCTGACTAGGCGGTTGAGGGGAATGCTGACATGGAGCACGGGAAGAATAAAATTTAAAGGGGTCCACAACTGTGATTTAGTTGCAATAATTAACCCCGATTTAAGGAAGATCCAATGGCTAGGAGAAAATCAGCATCCGTGACCGATCCCAAATCCTAATCGACATCCGCGACCGATCCCCTACCTGCAATTAGGCAGGAAATATGGAGTTTTATATCTTGTCGTCCAATCTTCTTAAAGAAAATCAGATGGATGAGATACTATTGTAATATTTGAAGTTGTCTTTGTTATAATGCAGGCTTTGGGCTGGGTTGGCTCAAAGCCCCACTTGCCTTTTTTCTCTTCTTCTCTTAAGATTGTGGCCCATTGATAGGCCTGTCTGTCTGAAACTAAAACAAAACTGTTAGAGAGATATCTCATATCAGAGAAATTAATAAATGTGACCGCTATGGAAATCCCAATTAATATTGGCTACTGAATTAAATAAACCCCTTCCCCCCATGTGCATGTGCAGGCTGTGCATTCTTTTGTATTGTGGCCTACTTGTGGGACTCTATGGGGGGCCGTCATAAGCTCTGATAATCTCAAAATTTGGGGTTTTAATCTGTAATTGGTAATTGAGATTATTCGAAATATAAAGCAGTACTTAGTCATTTTTAGCTAGTGATGAGTATCGATCGTTCCTAGAGTGAACGATGATTAAGGACTTAATATTCTTACTATGGAGAGTATTGAGATGAGAAGAGAGATTTCTTAACATGAAGTAAAATGACGAGAAAATACTATGCAAGATAGTGATATCGAGTCAAGGAGAGTAGACATTGATAATTTGAAATGAACAAATGAAAGGGGAAATGAAATAAGAATGGCGTGAGGCATGAGGGGAGTAGCGTCAGATATGATAACTAGCGGGTAAGTCATTGATGCAATGATGGTAAGATGTGATTTTGCAGACGTATGGAGGTGGTGTGACTGCGAGATGTAGTCGTGAAGTCGAATTACAATACCAACGATGTTGAGAAAGAGCATAGTAAGGCAGAGATGCTTCCCATGGATCCTTATGTTCCGCTAGGATCACGGCGATTTGAGAGTGATGGTACTCTCCCTCTTCTCTAATGCTTCTTCCCACACACCCAAGGCACCAAGACCACACTTGATGGATATCAAAAACTCTCTATCTTTCAATCAGCCCACATGAGTAGGAAGCAAGTTTAAAAATGATTTCGATAGTGATCCAGACCTCTATTTATATATCTTGATGGAAAGAGGAGGGGGAGTGATGCCAGACGTCGTCTAGGACGTCGTCCAATCGATACCGAGTCGAAGCTCGAATACCAAAATAGTGATGTCGGACATCAATGGTCTCATCGTCCGACGGATAAAACAAACCCTAACTAGTAATGTAACTACGATGCAAGATGAACACATCCTACGTGTCATACTTGCAAGCCCCGACTCTATGGAGATGCCGATCTCCAAAGGGGTCGTCGGATGACGGCGATGCCTCTCGAGCCTCGTCAAAGGGGATGAGGGTGACTACGTCGCTGAACGGAGTCAATCCGTAGGGTCCCATAGGTAACGGACAGGCTCGTCCGTACCGGTAAAGATGCTCAATGATCGTAGTTATCTCTCAATTTTCCTCTCTCACCTATCTAGCCCAAGCGCGGTGGAATCGATTGAAAGTATATTGCAAAAGATAATATAACGAGCGACGGGTGAGGATTATGTATCTCGAGGCGTGTGGCTCGTTGATGCAGAGTCTTCATTGATTGTGGCTGTCAGTGCAGGTTGTGACGAAAAGGAGTCAGAGAGGGTCGACGTGCTTGATTGGCGGCGCAGCACAGGTGCAATCAGTAGAGGTCGGGAGGCGTGGGTGTGATGGCGAGAGAGCTTAGTGGCCACATAATGAGCGGGCAGGGGAGGCTTGACTAACTCAGGCTTGGCGTCCGATTAGCATGCGCCGGATGGACCGTCGGCGTAGGCTGATTCAATCCAGCAATCTGGGTGATTTGATCGGGACTTGATCGGGACTTGATCGGGACTGTGTCGCGACTTCGAGGCCGAGACTGGTGCCAGGCCAGGGAGTAAGCAGCAAATCCTCAAGTGTTGACTAGAAGGCGCAGCAAGGTGTGACTTCGCTAATGATTCCGTCCCGTCTCTTCGCGGGAACTGGTTGACTGGTCGACCATAGGAGCACGGACTGGTTGACTTGGTTGATTGTTTTCGTCTCGTATCTTCGCTGGAATTCGTTGACTGGTCGACCATAGGTTCCACGCTGATCGCTCTTAGTCAACTGGTCGATTGGTGTGTCCCAGAGGAGCGACACTACATCCACTGGTGCCGTTCAGAGGACCAAGTCCCCTCTCAACGTGGATGGGTCGTGCGAGCGGCGGTGGATCTGAGAGCACCGTTGACCTAGGACAGCCCTTGGCGGCCAAGAAGAATGCCTGACGGGGGTGGGGCGAGAAATCCCACTGACGATTCACGAAGAAATTCGCACCTTCTCTCCCCACGCAGGACGCTTTCAAATGGCATTCTCCTCTCCGGCGTCTTCCCGTTCCTCGTTGCCCCTGGCAATACGGAAGGGGCACAATGGAATTGGGAGAGTGGGGCTTGATTACCCCGTTGTTCTCTCCACCAGCGACTTCCCTCGGGCAATTTCTTCCTTTCTTCCTCTTCTCGCCCTTTCCCCCCACGTCTCCTCCTCCTTCCTCGTTGGAGAGGGGGTGAGACCTGAACTTTCTCAACACAAGAACACTTCTATAAAAAAGACTCAGGTCTGACCTTTCTCCTAGGGCGCCTCTCTTCCTTTATAAGGGGAGGTTAATCGGCCCTAGGAGGACCCAATAGGGGAACGACTGACACGAACTCTGCAAAACAACTGGATGAAACCAAGAAAACAGAAGCGCGACTAATGAAGAAGACGAAAGAAATCAAAATGATAAAACAAGCATAATTCACCCGGCAGTCATGGACAACGGCGGCAGCACGGATGACGCCTTCGACGGGTCAAGATGACGTGCGCCATCAGGGAGACAAAGAAACCCTAAAAATTTCAGCTCAATCAGACTCGTGTTTGAATTTGGAGCAATCCTAGCCCTTATTTTTCTCTCTCCTCGTCATCAGCGCTGACACGAACTCTCCAAAACAACTGGATGAAACCAAGAAAACAGAAGCGCGACTAATGAAGAAGACGAAAGAAATCAAAATGATAAAACAAGCATAATTCACCCGGCAGTCATGGACAACGGCGGCAGCACGGATGACGCCTTCGACGGGTCAAGATGGCGTGCGCCATCAGGGAGACAAAGAAACCCTAAAAATTTCAGCTCAATCAGACTCGTGTTTGAATTTGGAGCAATCCTAGCCCTTATTTTTCTCTCTCCTCGTCATCGGCGCTGACACTTCCTCTTTTTGATTTTTCAGTTGAGCCGTCCAATCATCAAATATTCTCAACAAATTGATCATCTTGTCTTCCATGTTCACGCACTTCAAAAAATTTCATGTGAACTTGGAGGAGAAAAAGACAAAACACTACTTTAGATCTCTTTTTTAATATTGTGATGTTGCATGCACCGCATCATAATATTCCCCCTTTTCCTTGAGGAAGCGGAAGATTCCCCATTTCTTGATGTTGCACACATTTTCATGTGGCGCATCAGCATTCACTTCTTATCTTTTCTTTTTTATAATGATTTGTGGTGTACACGTGCACGCCAAGTGTATTGCCGTAAATTTTAACTTTTTTCTTTCCTTTTTTATTTTTTATCAGTCTACAAATCACATTTATTGCAATTTAATCATCTCTTTTTTTCATTGTCCTCTTCGCCTCCTGCAAATAATGTACATCCAGTGGCAGCTGATGATTGGTGCATTGTGGCATCGTGATCTGTGATCCCATAATATTGCCTCTTCGCAATGATTAGAATTGCAGAAGTGTGGGATTGATGGTCATTTGATGAATTGAATGGCGACACGGGGCGGCCACATTTTAAATCCAAAAAATAAATAAAATAAATACTAAGTTATCAAAGTATAATAAATATATATTTAGACTTAGAAACTTCATCTCTTTAAATATAAGTTCAAAAGGTTCATAAAAAAGATATATTCTTTCTTGTAAAATTAAGTTATTTAAGGATAGGATGTCACAAAAATCCTTAAAATTTTGATTAAATCCATAAAAATTAGAATATCAATCTAAATTAGATTTAATCCTCTTAAGCTTGACAACACACATATTTAATTATTTTAATGCGTAAAAATAAGTAAATATCATAGAATTAACCCAATAATTTGTTTTGCTATCAGGCTCACCTGTACTGATGCATCCTTGGTTGTGGTGTGTCCGCTTGTGAACTGGTACTTGCTGGCCACTATCTGGCTTAATTCTATGATATTTACATATTTTATGCATTAAAATAATTAAATATGTGTGTTATCAAGATTAAGAGGATTAAATATAATTTCAGATTGATAGATTCTATGATTGATATTATAGAATCTTATTTTTATTTTATTTTTTAATTATTAAAAAAATATACAGTGACGGGTACGTCCAACCTTGCGATTGTGCTTGTAGACTGATCCAACCGTGCCCTGGAGGTCACCAGGGGGGATTTTATATATGAAGTGGATTGTTTATCAGCATTTATAGGCGTGGAGCTCAGATCCTACTCGTCCACTCCCATGGTGCAGTAAAAGAAAACATTCATGAGTGTACCTAGGAGGTGCTCGGAGAAGGTCACTCGTGCCGGCATTGTGCAAGGTCCCCCGCAGCGATGCTGGTGCTTGGAGTGTGTAGAGCTTGTCCCACCTTAAATAGGTGTTAGCGTTGAGGCACGTGGCGTGTACATTGGTCAGGTGAGAGGGCGAGCGCTCTTGCATCTAGTGATCCATGCAATACGCCAATCGGGGGGGTTATCCTTCGACAGGTTGTGACGTGTGTGAAGAGCCGGTAAGCCAAGGCTCTCAACGCAGTGGCTACCACGAGCTGCCCAATAGAATCTAATTTAAATATTTTTTATTTTTAGATTGATACTCTACATTTGGTGGAATGCACCTGGCTTGAGAATCACAGCGCCTAGCTGGATCCACCAATAGACGATATAACCAAAACAATGTTTTCTTCTTCTTCTCTCTGTATTTTTATTTAAATTTAAAATCTATCGGGAAAAATATAAAATAATATATTTGAGCGAAAAATGAAGTCCCAAAACACATTCCTCCTCTTAAAATCACAATTAAAAATATATATTGAATGAGAAATTTTTGGACCAGTATATAATTAAAAAGCATAATAAAAAGGTGTATGTGCAAGAAAGAACAAAAGATGAGATTTTGTAATAAGTTCATTCCTTCTTCATCTTCATCTTTATTGATTTCATAACCTAAGCAACCTGATTTATCATAAGTTTATTTTGCAATGTACATGGATCAGGTTTCAAAATCTAAACTCTGACATAGGAAAAAGAGAAGAATAGATACAACTGAGGCGATAGCTGCGTACGATGATGGGCAATATAGGGTTCCCTCGGGATGGATTGGGGAAAGTGACCTTGATTTCTTGCAGAACATTTGTGTAGCTCAGGTGACTCTGTTCCTTCCTTCGGAACCTAGAATGAACCAACCATGGAAAATCCAATCCGTCTGCCATCCTTTATTTCTTTATTATTGGACCACTAGGACACCCCTATTAATTCAATGATTAAAAGGTTTTGATTGATTTATCAGAGAGAAACCTTACTAGTTGGTATGGTTGTGCCCGGTGGGGTGGCCAGGCAGGCCTCAGTTGCATCTTGTCACCAATCCCACCTACACATGGACCAATATAAGGAAGGGTAAGGCGCAACGTTAGGAGCGGTTAAAACAAAAGTCTCAATGGCTGTAACAGATCAATGGCTGTAACAGGGCCTCGTCTTCTACCAAGAAGAGGACCACTTTAGCTTCTTTAGAAGATGAATGATATCAGAGACGTGGCCAAATGATGCAATAACTTTGGTTAGAGCGAAGCCCAAAATGGCATCTCTGAAAGTGGTATCACTTAACCATTATCTGAAATGCGTGATACTTCGATTGGTGGAAGCCAGTCCATGAAGATTTTCCCTTTTCTTCCGTGCAATTCCCCATTTTTTGGTAAGCATCATGTATCTCCACAAATGAACATTTCTCTAAGCTTATCCTGTAGCTTATACGTCGTTTGAAAGCAACTCCGAGGATCCAAAGAATAGCTAAGGAAAGTTGATGATCCCTTGCTACATCCCAGGGGACATCATAAAGAGTACCTGCTTTTCTTACTTTTTCCACTTCGTAAGTATTTGGTTTTGTAGCAAAATGGTCCAATTAATGCATGAAATGCAAATTCATCTTATAATGAGGATAATATCAACTTAATCATGCCAAAAAAAACTTAAAGATGTATGATTGCATACATCAAATGTATTCGTCACTACAAACCAAACTTCATTGTTGTAAAGTTTGCCATTAAAATCAGGAGATCCAAACCAGACTTCTTGTAGAGTATTACTCTTAATGGATTTGGAAGGATATTAATTTAACATTCCTCATCATTGTTGTAGTTTAGCCAAAGCTACGATTGAGAGTAGTGTTTCTCTAGCACTCTATTATGCCTTTTTTATGAAGTATTTGAAATCCCTCATACTTTGATAAGTTGTTAAAATTGATTGAGAAAAGACCCAAACCCTTACCTGTGCTCCAATTATTCACATATTTCTAAATGTGCTTCTGAAAAAAAAAACTTGCATTCCATGAGTTAGTGCAACTCTATGTTATATGCTTCAACATGTAGACCCATCCACCCTTCAAAAGTGATTGGTAAAAGTCAAATTGTAGTGATCTCCATCACGAGAAATAACACTACTAGGATGATAAATCAAAATAATGGGTCTAAATGTGTATCATTGTAATTTTTAATATTTATTCTATCAAATAATATTTATAATTTTTAAATCACACAGGATTTATGAATGAGGTTGTCTCTGGAGGGACCAACACTAACAGTTTGAATAGAAGAAGAAGAAGAGATATTAATATAATAATAGGAAATATAATAAGCATATTTTTATGTCGTAATATATAGACCATAAGAAGAACAATACTAAGAATAACTAGGTTATTAACTAATAAGACGACCAAAGATGACATAACACTAAAAAGTTATAAAAATAGATAAAAGTGAGGAATGCGATTAATAAATAGGTATAGTATTTATAATGTATATCTATACCTTTTCTGGAACAATCACCATTAAAATATTTTTAGTTCAGAGGTGTATATATTTCTCAAGCACATCTGAACACATGTAGCTGAGAGTATCAGAAGTTTTATGAACTGATGTGTTGAAACTAACTTATTTTTTATTCCTCAAAATACAGTGCTCAATAGACTCTGCCTAACAAATATTTCCCTGCAAAGCAAGTTTCTCTTGCTCAACATCTGAAGCCCACGCTTATTCATATGCAAATGATGCATATGATACATTCGTGTGATGTCCTCTTCTACCCTGGATGATGATGTAGAAGCAAATTTATTGATAACAGTTGTGCCCAAGAGAATTTAAATATATAAGTAAAAAAAGGATTTACCGTCATAACCTTCAAAGTTCTCGATACATCATAAAATTGATAGCCCTTGCTCCAAAGTGTACTCAGTGAAATGAGATTCTTATTCCATGAAAACACATCATAAAAATAAAAAATATCTCATAATGCCACCAGAAGTTTTGATCTTGACTGTTCCAAGTGCAACAATCTTGCATAGAGTATCATTCCATATCAATCTTCTCATGACTTCAGAATAATTATGTACACGGTTCCATGTGATGCGTACCATATTAATCCAATATATAGCCATATATAACTCCAATGATATCAACATAAAAGACAATATTGTGGTATCCTCCTTGATAATGTTTGTCTCTGCCTTGTCACCTGCTACCTTGGTGGAGTTATTTTTAAGGCCTTGTAGCTTATAATTGAGCTTGAAACAGTAAGATATAACATGTCCTTTATAGGAAAAATATTTGAATAACTAGTTTTTATCTTTATATTTTGATGTGAAATCATTTAGATCACTTCCATGTGGAGAATTTTC
Organism: Wolffia australiana; assembly: GCF_029677425.1. Classification (NCBI taxonomy): domain Eukaryota; kingdom Viridiplantae; phylum Streptophyta; class Magnoliopsida; order Alismatales; family Araceae; genus Wolffia; species Wolffia australiana. Next base: position 2,378,763 of record NC_135851.1, on the reverse strand, counting down.
TTTTGGATGACCACTGGCCACAAAAGCTTCAAATTGTAGTGCTTATAAATTATCACCTTTCATACCTTTGTTGAGAATGCCATAAAATAAAAGGGATCGTTTAAAATAAATAAGAGAGATAGAATACCTCCAATAAAACAAGTTGACAAAACTTCTCCTACAAATGAGATATATTTAAGAAAATTTTCAAAGTTGAAGCCTTGTCTAGAATTTTCTCGTTGATATTTTTGAGTGTAGAGACCCCAATTTCTTCCATGAGCCTAATGCCTTTTCTCATTCTTCAATTAGCTCAAAACTCATTTGAAAAGCATAGTTGTATGATAGATACAGATATTACATTCATGTCATCTTCTCCTTCCCTCAAATTTCCTAAATAAGATCCCGATGATTCAATTTGGCCTTCCATCTTTATCTTCCATATGTTCATGGATATTTGATAGAAATATTTGGACAAAATAAGAGTGAAAATTAGTGAAATTGATAAATGGTATTTTGAATATTTAAGAGAATATAAACTTGGAATGTACTGCACTGTAGAGATTTATTTTAAAATTTTATTCGCATATTAAGTCGATTAGATTCAATTGAAACATTTGATATTTTACAAAATTTCTTAGATTGGATTAGGATATTAAGAGTGAAATAAATATTTATTATGATATTATTTGATAGTGAATAAACTGTAAATATTTTATCTTGTTTTCGTCCAACATATATTTCAATTTAATAGAGATGAGAAAGGGAGCATTTTCATGAAGGATTTGGTGGATACATAAGGAGAAACTATACCAATATGTAGAAGTATTAGAAGTCAAGCTAGAGATGACATTTATCCCAGGGTAACTAGGTGTTTGTTAAACTGAAAATTTTGATAATATTTATACCAACTTTCATCTAATGCATAAATATAATGAATATCGTGCGTGTTATGATCTCATGCATATGTGACATATAATGTAGCTTACATAAAACTGCTCCATAATTTTCAGGATAACGTTTACATTAGTTTTAACTTATGAAATAAAATCATCTATTGTTTCTTCAGTCATTCATGTTTGATATGCCAAAGTATACCTGATAACACAGTAATTATTGTATTAGTATCCATGACTCTGCACATTTATTTGCATTAAAATGGTTATACATGTGTGTTGTCAGGTTTAAAATTAATAAATTTATTATTATCAGGATACTCTGATTTTTAGGAAATTTGGATATTCTTAATCAGATTTTCTGACATTATATTCATAGAGATATTAATTTTCTTGATCAGAATAAACTGTTCAAAATTATTTAAAGGCTATCATTGGTTTTTAAATGGCTTTTCTTACTATTTTTATTTTGGTCTTTCATGTTAAAAATCACTGAAAAATTTGTCATCATGGCATCACATTTATAATGCACCAACCTTGGGACTAAGATCTATCTTTTAAGACCCAAAGGAACATGTGGTGTTAAGATGAAAAGTAATTTTTGTTATATATATGATGGAAATAAATGTGCATCTGGAGGATATACATAATTCAGCAACAAAAATCAACATAAATGTAATGAAAAGTTTTGAAATCACATGTGGCAATCAAAGGCACCATAAATGCAGCACAAAGCACAGTGAACGTGGGGGTAGGGATCAAACTTGATTTTTCAGCACAGAATTTTGCACTCAATAATGGGAACCAATTTGGAAATTTTGAGGAATCTCGAAGTATTTAAAGGATTTTGCTTATAAAACTAGCACATGGATCAAAGAAGGAGAGAGAAAATTCATTGTCTCTGAATCATCCAACTTCAAAATACAAAAGTGTTTTCAGGCTGAAATTTTTCGGGCAACTTCATCTCTCTCTTGTCTACCGCATTGATCAGTAAGCAGAGTCCATAATGATATAAACTTTCTTTAATTTTCTCCCACATTGGTGGGCTGAGTGAGATAAAGTGAGTTTTAGATCCATCAAATTTCTCGGTATAAAACATTGTTTGAAGTTGTATACAAATGAGAAGGGAAGGACCCTCCTACATCAGCAAAATGAATTTATCTTGGAAAATTTTAAGCTTATAAGGTAAGTTCCTTTCATTTATCATATTCTACATCCATTTTATTCACATCTTAAACCCTTCATAATTGTCATCATTTTCCATCATTCCACCATGGCCTCCATTCCTAAAATAATATTTATACAACAGGTATTACATACATATCTCTCGGTAGCTATCATCCTTCTTATCCCTTCATATTTGTACAATTTATCCCTCATCTTTATATAATATCTATAACCTCTCTTCTTTCACATCTCATGAATAATCTCTAATTATCAATTCCTCATGACACCGTCATTCATATTTTTCTGTATTTATTATCTTATAAATATCCCTACTTATCCTCTAATCGCCATCGAAAAAGTCATTGATTATGTACTCTATTATTCTTATGGAGACAACCGTTGCGCATCATTATTTTACGTTCAAGTTCGATTAATTGTCTTTGATAATCTCAATCATCAACGACAACTTAAACACCCCAAATTTGAGTTTGTCAGTAAGTCTTGGTAAATAAAATAAATAGGTTGTCAAAATCAATGTATTGCACACCTGATTTGACCTTTTAAGATCAAATGAAGTATAGTGGGTTAAAAAGTTTTATTGTACTATATTTTATTTTAAAATGGCATGATGGATCCTGGAAAAAAATATTTAAAAAACTAACAAGAAGTAAATAAAATGAGTCTTTATAAAGGGAAAAAAGGACAATCAGCCCATTATTTTTATGAATCTGATAGATTTATATTTTCTTCAGTAGATTTAAGTTTAAAATTTCTCCATTGATAAAACCTGAAACTACAAAGTCACTATAATTTTGAATTTTCATCACATTGATATTGAGATTTATTTAGCCAGTTTTTTGGCTTCAAAGCACGGTATTTGATGCAAATTTTGAGCGGAAAGATGCAGGAGTTTTTCATGCATCATTGTAGGAAAAAATAAACTTAAAGTGGGTGGTACGTGTATTTTCATCATCCAGAATTGAAAAGGTCAGAACCATGAAGATATGTGGGGAATTAGTTTACTAATCATTGTAACTTAATGGTACGTGAGTTAGAAATCAAAATACTAGCCTGGCTGGCTACAAGAAATCATTGGACTAATAGTGGATATTAACTTCCCCCATAAAATATTTAATAAATCATTTCTCTTCGAGTTATATGTGAAAACTTGTAGAAATTTCCTGAAAATCATACTATCCCTGTGAAATAGTTATGGGTTTAATTTTCATGCTTAGTATTTTGTACAAAAGGATCTAAAAATAATATTAAAAAAATAAATGTGTATAAATTAAAAGGATACTTCAAATTATTTCACTAACTCACAAGCACAAACTGATGATAAATGACCTCTAAATGTCTGACATTGATGCATGTTCTCAATATCCACGTTAAATCAAGCCAAAAATAAGCATGTCATGGATCAAAGCGCACTCAAGTGGCCCAAAATAAGCATGCTATATATAAAAACTTCCATTTTTATCCTCACATATAAGTTTTATCTTATATTAAAATATCATTTATAGACTTGGCGCCAGCCTTCTTTTCATGGACACGTATATCTCATCTTGTCTTTGCATGGACACGTATATAACATACCCACAAGGAAAAAAGAACCGACCTTTCTCAGAAGTTGATCAAAGTTCTTCCCTTCTTGCTAGCTTTTCTTCTCCTAGCGCTGGTATCAGGTAAGGAGAAAGAAATAATATTTTATATCATACTTTCATATATTTTTACTCCCTCCTCGATCTTCATTCAATCAACAGTTTTTTCAATATCTAGCCTGGAAAAATTGGAGTTTTCTTTGATTTGTACTGATTTATTTTCCCAACTTCTGCTCTCAATTTGTTGCTCTTGCGCTTTTATGTACATGCAGCATGAAACTTTGGAAGTTCTCAGGTAAGGAGAAAGAGATAATCTTTCTCCCTTTTAATCCGTCGCAGATATTTGATGTCATATTTTCCGATATATTTACACCTCGATCTTCATTCAATCAATCGTTTTTTCAGGATCTAGCCTGATAAAATTAGTGTTTTTCTTTGTTTTCTACTGCTTTGTTCTGCCAGCTTCTGCTCTCAACTTCTTTCTCTTGCGCTTGTATGTAAATATTGCATGAAATTTTTGAACTTGTTCTTAGATAAGCAGAAAAAGATAATCTTTCTCCACTTTAAACCGTCGCATATATTTAATGTCATATTTTTCCGACACATTGATACCTCGATCTTCATTCAATCAATCGTTTTTTCAAGCTCTAGCCTGATAAAATGGGTATTTTTCTTTGTTTTCTACTGTTTTTTTCTTCCGTCTTCTGCTCTCAACTTCGTGCTCTAGCGCTTGCATTTAAATATTTCATGAAACTTTGATTATCGGCCTGAACTTTATCTTTCTTTTCACATCATTTCCCACGTTCGTCAGCTAATTTTTTGCTAAAATTCAGTATATGAATTTAATGCTTTAAATACCCTCCATTGATTTGTAGCGTTTATAGGAGTTGAGCAAATATGCGTGTTGAAAATGTAAATATCATTTGCCCAAACTGAAAAGTAATACATTTTCTTTATTTCCATTTTATATTGATTTCATTAGATCCTTGTACAGTCTTCTCATTAATCTTATTTTATTCTTAAAATAAATGTTGAACAAATAAAACATTGTAAAATGATGAAGAACACAGCCAGTTTGGCAGCAGTTAAGGAAATGCTCATGTAGAAAATGTTAACGTGTTATGCTCCAATTGAAAAGTTACCTTATACATTTTACTTTCTCAGTTCTCCAATCAATCTTATTTTATTGTGTAAATAAATTTTAATATCTCCTTTAATTATTATTCAGGTCGTAAGTCTAAGATGGTGAAGGCTGTTGCTGTCATGACTGGAACACAAGGTGTCTCTGGCACTGTGTTTTTCTGTCAGGAGAGAGATGGTGGGAGTTATTTTCAAAGCATGATCTATTGCAGCTGCCATTTAGATATATTTGCTTATTTTTAAAATTTTACTTTATTAGGTGTGACTTCTGTTAATGGAAGCATCTCTGGTCTGAAGCCAGGCCTTCATGGTTTCCATGTGCACTCTCTTGGTGATACTACCAACGGCTGCAATTCTACAGGTGGGGATTTGATTTATTACAATAAGATTTAGAAATTGATAATTTTTTTTTCTTTAAATAACTTTAGATGAATGTCTTCTTGAATTATAGGCCCTCATTTCAATCCCACTGGGAAGGAGCATGGAGCTCCAGAAGATGGAATCCGCCATGCTGGCGACCTGGGGAATCTCACTGCTGGCGATGATGGTTTATTTTAACTCAGCTGGTTTATTGAAAATTTCTTCTGTGATTAAAATTTCTGCTGAATTTTATCATTACATTATTAACACAGTTGACGCAGCCGGTGTATCATTAATGTTGTCATACAACTGGCTCTGTCAGATCCAGATTGTTTTAAAATAACAGACCAAATTTCAAATACCTGCTTTTTTTGCCTTTGATGCAGGTAATGTTGAGATAAACATATGTGATGATCAGGTTGATATTCTGCCATCATTCTCACTGTCTATTATATTATGATCTTTTTCATCTCTATTATTGAACATGAAATCAGAATAAATGTTTTAATTTTCATTCAGATTCCTCTGGTTGGACCAAACTCGATCATTGGTAGAGCTATTGTAGTTCATGAAGATCCAGATGACCTTGGGAGAGGTAATCTGTGTGCTCTTTTATCGTCAGAATAGGCTATAATTGTATTTCTTGGGATTTCAAAGCTTTTTTGTTGTGATAAAATGATTAAAATTAAATTTGATATCTGGACCAAATATAAAAGTAAAAGATAATAGGAAATCTCTGTAACCTTTGTAATTAATACATAAACTAGACTATATTAAATTAGGTTCATATTTAGTAAATTAGAATATATATTAGTTTAATAAAAATTATGGTAAAAACTGAATCATAAATATATATTATTTAAATTCAATATTGAAATTATGCAGAAATATTCAAATGATAACTAAGATACAAGTCTTATGGTAATGTAAAATTGAGATTAGATAAATAATATCGGTGGCAGGAAATATTTTTCTTGGCGGCTAATATTCCTTTTTTAAAATGTTTTCTTTCTAAACTCTTCTTCCTGCCTTGCATGAAGGCGGACATGAGCTCAGCAAAACCACAGGGAACGCTGGTGCCAGAGTGGCATGTGGTGAGTTCTATTTTGCTTCAAGTATGAAATCCATCTTGTTTACTTGTTGTAGAATTAGTCTGACTTGGCCCCAATCTTTGCTCCTCATCAGGTGTGATTGGGCTTCAGGAATAGAGGCAAAAGGAGATGTTTTCTGAGTGAGATAAGATTGGGCTTCAGGTATAGAGATAAAAGGAGATGTGTTTGTGAGTGAGATAAATGACATAGTCAGGTGGAATTGCTACATATTAGGTGAGATGTCTGTGTATATTTGTATGTAAGAGAGAGATACTGAGATGGTTATGTGGGTGTATAAAAAATAGGTTAGATGTTTGTGCCTATGAAATGAGCTGGATGAGATTTTTTGCTTGTACATAAAAAACATAAGTTAACCCACTAGCTGTGAAGAGCATCTGATTAGGGTTTGAAATTTTGGACCAGGACTGTTCAGACTGGACTAAACCATTTCAGGTTGGATGATATGACCCCGATGTATCTAGGTCTCTTTCGTCATTTAGTCCAATAGGGGCATTTAGGTCATTTGGACCTTTTGTAGTCCCTTTAAATAGAACAACCCTCCCTTGAGGAGGGCAGCCAAGAAGTATCACCAAGATGTGTCTGGCTCCCTCCGGCGATGGTCATTCCGCCGGACCCCTCTTATAGGCGAAGTTCATTCCGCCTGCCCTGATCCTGCCATAGTCCATCCTGGCACGCCGACGACCATCCCGGCATCTTCTCCCTTCCTTCTCGTCTTCTCCCCGATATGAACCGGCAGGTTCGTATCATTGGTAGACACATCTTGGCGATACTTATTGGCTGCCTCCTCAAGAGAGGGATGTTCTATTTAAAGAGATTACGAAAGGTCCAAATGACCTAAATGGCCGTAGTGGGCTAAATGACGAAAAAGACCTAGATATGTTGGGGTCGTATCATTGGACTGGCTGGTAAGGCTGGATTCAGTCCAAGGGCCAAATCAGACTGGGACCAGGTATTAATTAATAAAAAATTATCATTCCTTTATTATTATCTTCATCATTTGTTATTTTATTATTTTTCTTTTATTCCTATTTTCTTGTTATTTTCTTCTTCTTCTATGTTTCTGTATTCTTCTTTTGATCTTCCATTATTGTTCTTTTTCTCTCATTCTTCTCGTTTTATTTTCTTCTACTTTTCATATTCCTCTCTCGTTCGTTTCTTCTTCTTTTCATCGTCCTCTCTCGTTCGTTTCTTCTTCTTTTCATCTTCCTCTCTTGTTCGTTTCCTCTCATTTTCATCTTCCTTTTTAGTTTGTTTCTTCTGCTCTTTTTTTATTCTTCTTCTTATCCCTTTTCCTCCTATTATTTTTCTTGTTTGTGTTTCTCTTGGTTTTCTTTTTGGCTTTCTTATTTCTTACTATGTTTACTTTACTTCTTTTTTTTTCTTATTTCTTCTTATTTCTTCTTATTTCTTCTTGTTCTTTTCCTCTTCTTTTCTTTTTCTTTTGTTTTTCAATTCTTCATGCATTAAATTACTCATATTTGCATGTTATCAAGCTTAAAATGATTAAATCTATTTTTAGAATAAATTTTTTGACTTTTCTGTATTTTTTAGGATTTTTATAACAGTATATTCTAAAAGAATATAACTTTTGAGACAGAATATGATTTTTTTGGAATTTTTGGATATTAAATCTGAGTCAAAATATATATTTATACGTATTTTTTGGGCTTTTATTTGATTTAATATGAAATTTTAAGTATTTTGCTTTTTTTATGGCATCGGGTGACATGGCACATCGATGCACTGCCACGTCGGCATCGAGAAAGAGATTTTTTCCTTTGTTTTTTTGTCCTTTTGTCGTGTACATGTGGCAGGGAATGCGAAAAGCCATGGAATACGAAAAGCCGCAGAATACAAAAAGCCACGGAATATGAAAAGCCAGGAATATGAAAAGCCACAGAATACCAAGTGCTTTGACTTCTTAACAGGCACGAAATCGATGACATTGATGAGGAGAGAGAAGAAATTAAAAGCTAGGATTGCTTCAACTTTCAACAGCCATAACTTTTGATCTTCCCCTCGTCTTTCTATCCATACCCTCTCATCTATAAATAGAGGCTTAGATCATTGTAAAAATCATCTTGAATTTGTTTCCTACTTTTGTGGGCTGATTGAAAGAGAGTGAGTTTTGAGATCCATCAAGATTGTTCTTGGTGTCTTGGGTGTGTCGGAAGAGATAAAAGAGAAGAGATGGAGCTTATCGGCACTCGCAAATCGCCGTGATCCTGGCGGAATGTAAAGATCTAAGGTAAGTGTCTTCGCTTTACGTTGTTTCTCTCCCAACATCATCGTTATCTTAGTTATAGTTTTTTTATCAACGTTTCATTTATCACTTCGCTTACTTACGTCCCCACTCTCTCATCTCTCCATCCTTGCCACGTATCATTCCATATCAAACCACTATCCTCATCCATACCATCGTTCATTATCGTGTCCATCACAATCACTTACTCTTTTATTTAAGTTAAATTAACATATAAATTAAGTACTTATTAATCGATATCACTCGCTCATATCCTTGAATTGTGTTTTTTGTCAATCGCTCATTGATCATCACTAGTTTAAGAAAGTAATTCCTTAATCATCGTTCCCTATGGAGACGATCCGTGCTCATCACTAATTAAGTATTTTCAAGTACGATCAAATATATTTTATTGAATAATCTCAATCACCGACGACAAATTTTAACCCTAAAATTGAGATTATCAGTCTTTGTCGTGACCGTTTTTCTCCTATTCCTTTCTCTTATAAAACTTTTATGATTTTTTGTATTCACAATGATTATCAAAAAAATCCAAAATTCAGATGTCTATTTTAAGCTATTTATTTTGTCAAATCCTTCTAAGAATGTGGAACAAGCGTTGCCCAGCATTCTTGTATGTGCCACTCTCCCCTGCTATTGGTCATCCCTCACATCAACCTTGGCCATACATACGTTCCCCCTTTTTTTACCATTTCTCAATTTTCTCTACATTGGGTATTTGGCTCCTTGAGTCCATGATTGAGTCCATATCTCAATCATTTTCTTTCAGTTGAAGCTACTCTCATTCTCAATATGGAATGCTTGATATATACACTCCAACTTTAATCAGAGTGTGAGTGGGTCTTACAACCTTAACAAACTAATCGGCTTATCTCTTTCTATCTCTATCTTCTTTAAGATTCATAATGCATTTTTTGTTAGCATCTCTCTGTCTCTCTGTATCTCTCTCTCTCTGTCTATCTGTCTGTCTCTCTCTCTCTCTGTCTGTCTATCTCTCTGTCTGTCTCTCTGTCTCTCTGTCTCTCTGTCTCTCTGTCTCTCTGTATCTCTCTCTCTCTGTCTATCTGTCTGTCTCTCTCTCTCTCTGTCTGTCTATCTGTCTGTCTCTCTCTCTCTCTGTCTGTCTATCTCTCTGTCTGTCTCTCTGTCTCTCTGTCTCTCTGTCTCTCTGTCTCTCTGTCTCTCTGTCTCTCTGTCTCTCTGTCTCTCTCTCTCTCTCTCTCTCTCTCTCTCTCTCTCTCTCTCTCTCTCTCTCTCTCTCTCTCTCTCTCTCTCTCTCTCTCTCTCTCTCTCTCTCTCTCTCTCTCTCTCTCTCTCTCTCTCTCTCTCTCTCTCTCTCTCTCTCTCTCTCTCTCTCTCTCTCTCCTCTCTCTCTCTCTCTCTCTCTCTCCCTCTCTCTTTCCCCTCTCTCTCTCTCTCTCTCTCTCTCTCTCTCCCTTTCTCTTTGTCCTCTCTCTCTCTCTCTCTCTCTCTCTCTCTCTCTCTCTCTCTCTCTCTCTCTCTCTCTCTCCTCTCTCTCTCTCTCTCTCTCTCTCTGTCTATATCTCTGTCTCTGTCCCTCTCTCTCTCTCCTTCTTTTTCTCTCTCTCCTCTCTCTCTCTCTCTCTCTCTTTCTCTCTCTCTCTCTCTCTCTCTCTCTCTCTCTCTCTCTCTCTCTCTCTCTCTCCCTACCTATCTATTTCAATCTCTATCTCTCGCTAATCGCTATCTCTCTCTATCTATCTACCTATCTATCTCTATCCCTCTCTATTTCTCTATCTCTCTATCTATCTATCTATCTTTATCTCTCTCTCTCACCTACTCTCTCTCTCACCTACTCTCTCTCTCTCTCATTATTTTAGAAATGTCTTATTTTAGCTGAACCATATTCTTGTAGCGTCCTATCAATCCTTCCCAATTTCTCTTTCCTCAATGGTGGCATTTTATCATTAGATATTGGAGTGGAATAGAAGCAAGTGAAACGTGGTCAAACAAGAAGCAAATATGTGACAATAAATAGTTAGAAAGAAGACAATCTGAGTAAGGAACAAGATATTTGGTGGTTCCCTATTCTGGAGACTATTCATTGGATCTCATTTTAAATTAAAACTCACTTCAAATGATCTAAGTGTAGAGAAGAGATCAAGGAGGCACTAAGAAGAGGTAGATAAGGCTAGGAGCCACTATCAGTTGCCTTATGTTCCTTTCATTGAATTCACTTTGAATTTATAAATTGTTAACTTAATTAGTTAGCAATGAAGTAGATATATTTGCAATGTGAATCAAATCAACTTCTTAAAAATTACATGACACCATCTTGAATTCTATGTCACCCTTTCAACTTCCTTTTGCTTCCTTTCTGTCCCCCACCTTCTCATTATCAGACGCCTAATTTCCTAAGATATTTATCCTTCGTTATTAACATATTACTAACATATTTTTCCTCTTTGTTATTTATTAATATTATCTCTTCATTGCATATCCTTTTAAATATTCTCTCAAATGTATCATTAAATCTATATTAATATCTCCCTATATTATATGTTATATTTACCAGAATGTATACATATGTTATCATTTCCTTACTTCCACTTCCCCTATATTTATTATATCATCATAATATTTGATATGTTATTATCCTCTTATTTATATTTTTATCAATTTAATGTTATCTTTCTAATATGTTCCTAATAAATTCCTACTATATCCTTACTATTTTGTTATTATGTCCGTATATTATCCCAGTTCTAATTGTCAAACTGCCTCTTACTTCTATAGCATAGTTCCTTTGGGAATGACTTATCTTATAACAGAGCACTTGATATTGATAAATTTTTATTGAAGTGAGACTAAAACTACAGATGTATAAGATTCATAAATAATATCATTTATCACAGGGCTCCTACTGCCCTACTGCCATAGCCTTGGTCTCTCCATAAAATGTTTCTACAACTTACCATTTTTTTTTATCCGATGCTTATCTGATAAATATGTAGAAAATTTTGCATCACATTCAACTTAGCTATTTTGTGACATAAATTTCTAAATTGACAAAAGTCGACTTGATATTGTTTTTAGAACCGTTATCAGGGCATCAACCTGCTTTAAAACATAAAAGAATGAGTACTAGATTTAAGAAAATTCTCCTTTGTGGGTAAATGAAAATATGTAGAAAAATAGTTCAAGACTTACATGAAGAGTATCTTGTGCTTTTGTAGTGTAGAGGAGACCCTATACATGAGAGAGAGATAGAGAGAGAGAAAGGTAAATAATACAGTATTGGCCCTGGGCCCATATATACCTATGCTCATGTCCATATAAATATTCAATCATCACAAAGAAAAATAGTGAAAAGACTTGCATGAGAGAGATAGAGAAAAATAGTGGAATTTGAAAAGGGTTGGAGGAGAAACATTTCTAATCATAGGAGGCATACATCTATTAATTTCGGTAAATTGCCTCCTCGCGAGCAAGGCACGACTTCTGCGAAAATTCTCTCTAGCTCAAAGATATATGCTAGTAACGTTTTATGGACTGAAAGATCAGTATGGAAAAATAGTAGACAGAGACCACAGTGGTAGAGAAATCTAGGGGATGGACAATGGGTAAGAAGGAGAGATAGCTAGTGAGAAAGAGGGAGAGTGGGAGAGAGAGAGGGTGGGATGATACTGAGACATAGAGAGAGAGAAGGGAGGAAAGGAGAGGGAGAGACATATATAGAGAGGAGGGAAGGAGAGAAGAGGGGAGGAAGAGTGTGGGAGAGACGTAGAGAGATAGAGATGAGGGAGGAAGGGAGAGGGAGAGACATATAGATAGAGGAGGGAGGGGGGGCAGAGACATGGAGAGAGAGAGAGGAAGGGAGATGGAGAGACATAGAGAAAAAGGGGGAGGAATGAAGGGGAGAGACATGTAGAGAGAGAGAGGAGGGAGGAAGGGAGATGGAGAGACAGAGAGAGAGAGAGAGAGGGGGGAGGGAGAGAGACAGAGAGAGAGGGGGAGGAAGGGAGGAGAGCCATAGAGAGAGAGAGAGAGGAGGAAGGGAGGGAGAGAGAGACAGAGAGGCGAGGAAGGGAGAGGAGAAGACAGAGAGAGAGATAGAGGGATGGAGGGAGAGAGCGAAACATAGCAAGAGAGGGGAGGAGGAAGGGCAAGGAGAGACAAAGGGAGAGAGAGAGAGGGAGGGAGGGTGAGAGAGAGAGAGAGAGAGACATAGAGAGGGGGCGAGGAAGGGTAAGGGAGAGACAGAGAGAGAGATAGGAGGGAGGAGGGAGAGGAGGAAGGAGAGGAGAGACATAGAGGGGGAGGGAGGGGAGGAGGAGAGAGCAAAACATAGAGAGAGAGGAGGAGGAAGGGAGAGGAGAGACATAGAGAGAGAGAGGGAGGGAGGGAGAGACAGAGAGAGAGGGGGGAGGAAGGGAAAGGAAGAGACATAGAGAGAGAGGAGGAAGGGAGAGGAGAGACATACAGAGGGGGGGAGGGAGGGAGAGAGAGGGAGAAAGGGAGAGGGGGGAAGGGGGGGGGGGGGGGAGAGAGAGAGGAAGAGAGAGAGAGAGAGAGGGAGGGAGGGAGAGAGAGTGAGACATAGAGAGGGGGGGAGGAAGGGAGAGGGAGAGACATAGAGAGAGAGGGAGGGCGGGAGAGAGAGAGACATATAGAGAGAGGGGGGAAGGAAGGGAGAGGGAGGGACATAGAGAGAGAGAGAGGGAGTGAGGAAGGGAGAGAGCGAAACATAGGGAAAGAGGGGAGGAGGAAGGGAGAAGAGAGACATAGAGAGAGAGAGGGAGGGAGGGAGGGAGGGAGGAAGAGCGAGAGACATAGAGAGAGAGAAAGGGAGGGAAGGAGGGAGGGAGAGCGAGAAAGAGAGACGGAGGTGTAAAAGATTTTTGAAGCTTAAAATCATACAAGAACAAGAACAAAGGTAGAAGAGGAGTAGAGAGAGAAAAGGAATAGACACACCAAAATAGGTGGTTAAAGTCATTGATTCTGTGAATTAATTCATCACACATTGGTTTGTATTTATAGAACTTTATATAATGAAATAGATGTAATCTAGTTGTTTAATCCTAGCCGTTATAATGGGTTACAATGGTTAAAACCCAACTAAACATGTCCGTTAGTTTGTTACCTACGTACAATTTGATCATGGCAATCTATGTTTCATCCTATCTAGGTTTGAACTTACATTTAATCCTGACCTCTAATTTTCTTAACGTGTCGAATACGTCTTGTTTTCACTACCTAATCTTTATTAAAGTTACTATTGGTCGGCACTGCTGCTGAGATGTTGACTCTGAGCTCTGTCTTCATCTTCCTTAACAGGAGGGAGGGAGAGTGGGAGAGAGGGGGGAGGGAGAGCGAGGGAGAGGGAGGGAGAGGGGGAGAGAGGGGAGGGAGAGCGAGGAGAGGGAGGAGAGGGGGAGAGGGGGGGGAGGGAGAGCGAGGGAGAGGGAGGGAGAGTGGGAGAGAGGGGGGAGGGAGAGCGAGGAGAGTGGGAGAGAGGGAGGGAGGGAGGGAGAGTGGGAGAGAGGGAGGGAGGGAGGGAGAGGGAGGGAGAGTGGGAGAGAGGGAGGGAGGGAGAGAGAGAGAGGGAGGGAGGGAGGGAGGGAGAGGGAGGGAGGGGGAGAGAGAGGAAGGGAGGGAGAGAGAGAGGGAGAGCAAGAGGGAGGGAGGGAGAGAGAGAGAGAGAGGAAGAAGAAAGAGAGGTAGAGGAAAGGATAGAGAGAGGAAGAAGAAAGAGAGATAGAGGAAAGGATAGAGAGAGGAAGAAGAAAGAGAGATAGAGGAAAGGATAGAGAGAGGAAGAAGAAAGAGAGATAGAGGAAAGGATAGAGAGAGGAAGAAGAAAGAGAGATAGAGGAAAGGATAGAGAGACAAGGAGACGGAGAGGAGGGAGAAAGAGAGATATAGGTGTAAAGAATCTTCGGAAGAAGTAGAGGGAAGAAGGTAGAAGAAGTAAGGAGAGAAGAAGAAGAACACAAAGAAAAGAGGTGTAGGTTTAGATCGTTGTATATATATAGTACTGTATCGTAGCCGTTAATGGGAAGTTTTCAATTTATTCGTATACTCCTTTGAATTGGTATTTAATCTTGACCCTTATAATTGGTGTGAGTGCACCGATCACAGCCGTTGATCGGTGTCGTGGTCTCACCTGTTATAACGGGTACATTTAATCTCATCGGTTATAACAGAGAGGGTGCACCGATCCTGACCGTTGAGCAGTTATGTGGACATCCTGTCTATGATTTGATCCTCGCTTTCTAAGTTTAATCCTAACTTTCTATATTTCATCCTTTAGTATGTTTGAACCTATATTTGACCTGTCCATAAGTCTCTAACGAGTATATTTATATTTAGTTATTACTAGCTAATCTTGATTAAGGCCCTAGCGAGCTGTCCTCTGACTTGGCAAGTTGGCACACTTTTCTGACTTGGCGAGCTGGCGCACTCGTCTGGTGCTGACTCCTTAACAATAGGAAAGGAGAGAGAGAGAAGAGAGATGAGAGCGAGAGGGGGGAGGAAGGGAGAGAGAGGAAGGAAGAGAGAGAGACAGAGAGAGGGAGGAACGGAGAGAGAGAGAGAGGGAGAGGGGAGGAGGAAGAGAGAGAGCGGAGGGAGGAAGAGGGAGAGAGAGAGAAAGGGAGAGGGAAGGAGGGAGAGAGAGAGCGGAGGGAGGAAGAGGGAGAGAGAGAGAGAGAGAGAGAGAGAGAGGGAGGGAGAGGGAAGGAGGAAGAGAGAGAGCGGAGGGAGGAAGAGGGAGAGAGAGAAAGGGAGAGGGAAGGAGGGAGAGAGAGAGCGGAGGGAGGAAGAGGAGAGAGAGGAGGGAGAGGGAAGGAGGGAGAGAGAGAGCGGAGGGAGGGAGAGGGAGAGAGAGGGAGGGAGAGGGAGGGAGAGAGAGAGAGGGGGGAGGGAGGGAGAGGGAGAGAGGGAGAGGGAAGGAGGGAGAGAGAGAGCGGAGGGAGGGAGGAAGGGAGGGAGGAAGGGAGGGAGAGAGAGAGAAATATATATATAGAGAGAGAGAGAGAGGAAAAGGGAGAGGGAGTGAGAGAGAGAGAGAGGGAGAGGGAAGGAGGGAGAGAAAGAGTGGAGGGAGGGAGAGAGAGAGAAATGTAGAGAGAGAGAGGGGGGAAGAGGGAGAGGGAGAGGGAGAGAGAGAGAGGGAGAGGGAAGGAGGAAGAGAAATAGCGGAGGGAGGAAGGAGGGAGAGAGAGAGAGAGGAGGAGGGAGAGGGAGAGGGAGAGGGAGAGAGAGAGAGAGAGAGAGAGAGAGAGAGGGAGAGGGAGAGAGAGAGAGGAAGAGGGAGAGGGAGAGAGAGAGAGAGGAAGAGGGAGAGGAAGAGAGAGGGAGAGAGAGAGAGAGGGAGGAAGAGGGAGAGGAAGAGAGAGGGAGAGAGAGAGAGGGAGAGGGAGAGAGAGAGAGGAAGAGGGAGAGGAAGAGAGAGGGAGAGGGAGAGGGGGAGAGAGAGAGAGAGAGAGAGAGAGAGAGAGAGAGAGAGAGAGAGAGAGAGAGTTGCCAACTTGCCAACTTGCCAACTTGCCATTCAAAACAGTTAGCTTCTCAAGAAAAAGAAAAAACGACCATCCAATTTCAAACGCCTATAAAAAAAAGCGGGCAACCTCATTTCCTCCTCACCTCTTCCCAAAACCCAATTTTTCCATCTGGGTTACCCTCTCCTCCCCTTCCCACCGCTTCCCCTCCCCCTCTTCCTCACCCCCTTCCTTCCACAGCAACGGGGCAACCTCTCTTCATCTTCACCCTTCTCCATCTGGGTAAGTCTCTTTTCCCCTTCTCTCAGCCATTCCCAAAACCCAATTTTTTCATCTGGGTCACCCTCTCCTCCCCTTCCCACCACTCCCCTTCTCCCCCTTCTTCATCCCCTTCCCTCCTCAAACCCTTCTCAAAACCAAATTTCTCCATCTGGGTCAGTCTCTTTCCCCTTGCCACCGCTTCCCCTCTCCCCCTCCATGACCCCCTTAAGCCATGGATCCCATCCCCTCCACCCGCCTCCTCCTCTCCCTCGCCCGCTCCGGCGCCATCTCCGCCGCCCGCCGCCTGTTCGACGAAATGCCCATCCGCGACACCATCGCCTGGAACGCCATGCTCGCCTCCTACGCCCAATCCCCCTTCCCCCACCTCGCCCTCCGCCTCTTCCCCGCCCTGCTCGCCTCCTCCGCCGCCGCCGACGCCTTCTCCCTCTCCGCCGCGCTCTCCGCGGCCTCCTCCGCCGCCGCCCCCTGTGCCGGCGCCGCCCTTCACGCCGTCGCCGTCTCCCTCGGCCTCGTCCCCGCCTCGCGCCCCGTCGGTAACGCCCTCGTCAAGCTCTACGCCTCCTCCTTCCAGCCTTTGCTTGCCCATAAGGTCTTCTCAGAGATCACAGCTCCTGACCATCGCTCTTGGTGCTCCCTCCTCGCCGCCTTCGCTGCTGCCGGCCCAGTTGCCGCTGCCCGGAAGCTGTTTGATGAAATGCCAGTGAGAAGTCCTGTTGCCTGGAACACTCTCCTGAAGGGGTATGCCGATTGGGGGGAATCAGAACTTGCAGTGTCTTTGTTTGTAGAGATGGCCGGAGACGGGTTCGTCGGCGACGGGCATACCTTCTCCGTTCTCGGCTCGGTCGCCTCGGAGACGGGGGACCGCCGGCTGGGGCTATCCGTCCACGGGAAGGTGATCAAGCTCGGCTGGGCCGCTGCCGTCGAGGTGGGCAACTCCCTGATCAGCGTTTACGCCAAGCTCGGCCTTCCCGGGGATGCACAGAAGGTGTTCGATCATCTTCCTGAAAGGACCCAGATATCCTGGAATGCCGTCATGGATGCGCATTCAAGGTCCGGCCACGTCGGGGCGGCGATGCGCCTCTTCGTGGCGGCACCGGAGAGGAATGCTGTCTCGTTCACCACTGTCATCGCCGCCATGGCTCGGCAGGGGCAGCCAGGGCAGGCTCTGGAGCTCTTCTCCGCCATGATCAGTGCCGGGATCGCCCCCGATGAGCTTGCCTTCGCTCCAGCACTCAGCGCGTGCTCGGCGCTGGCGCTGCTGAACCCGGGAACTGCCGCCCACGCTGTAATTCTCCGGCGTGGCTTCGACACCGACCTCCTCCTCTCAAATGGGATCATATACATGTATGCCAAGTGTGGGGACCTGCGAGCCTCGATGATGGCTTTCCGAGGAGCTCAATTCAGGGACTTGGTTTCCTGGAACAGCTTGATACTCGGTATGGCGGTTCACGGGAAGGCGGGGGAGGCGATGGCGGTGTTAGCAGGGATGGAGAAGACGGCGAGGCAGACAGACGGGTTCACCGTCTGCGGGGTGCTCGTGGGGTGCAGTCATGGGGGCATGGTGGAGCAGGGGATGTCTTTGTTTGCTGAATTGGTGGATGGCGATGGGGACGAGGTCGTCAGTTGTGCCGTGGACGTGCTCAGTCGAGCCGGGATGTTGCGGGAGGCGGCGGAATTGGGGGTGATCTGTGGTGATTCGGACGAGGATGAGGAGGCGGTGGCAGCGGGGATGGTGGCGCTGTCGAATGAGCGGTGTATGGAAGGGAATTGGGGGGGGGCCGAGGACGTAAGAAGGGCGATGGCGGCCCGGGGGACGAGGAAGGAGGTGGGTGGCAGCTGGGTGGAGATGGGGGGTGTGGTGGAGGTGTTTGGGAGTGGGGTTTTTGGTGGGTTGCTGGAGGGGGAAGTGGAGATGGTAAGGGAAGTGGTGGGTTGTCTTCATTTAGAAATGAGACAATTGGGTTGATATTTCGACAGGGCATTTGGTCTAGTGGTATGATTCTCGCTTTGGGTGCGAGAGGTCCCGAGTTCGATTCTCGGAATGCCCCTTTTTTTGGTCCATCATCATGCTTTTTGATTGATGATATCTGCCAACCGTTTTCCATGTCTCTCTCTAGATTTCATGGATTACTGATTTCTGTAGCTACGTGTGGGTTTCTTTCTCTCTCTCCAGATGGACATGCATTACTGCTTCGCAAAATACCGATGATCTTCTCTCTTTCTCCAGAAGCTCATATTTCAATGCTCTCTCTTCCATTCATGTAACTTTCTCTGTCAGTTTTAACATCTTGTTCAACGACTTTTGAAATTTCTCTCTGTCTCTCTCTTTAATGAAGAGTACCCTGGGCTGCTATTTATTTTTAACATTCTGTTCAGTAACATTTGGAAAATTGTGCAGTCTCTCTCCCTTTAATGAAGATTACCTTGGGCTGCTTTTTTGTCTCTATGTAAAACTTGCAAACTCCATTCTTGCAACTTTCTCTCAGTTTTAACATCTTGTTCAATGACAGTTGAAAATTTTACGATCTCTTTCTCTCTTAAATGAAGATTACCTTGAGCTGGTATTTTGTTTAAAGACATTGGAAAATTGCACGGTCTCTCTCTTAAATGAAGATTAGCTTGGGCTGTTGTTTTTTGTCTCCAGTGTAAAACTTGCAGACTCCATTCATGTAACTTTCTCTATCGTTTCGACATCTTGTTCAATCACATTGGATAATTTTAGTCTCTCTCTTTCTCTCTCTCTCTCTTCATTGAAGATTATTTATGGCTGTTATTTTTGTCTTCATGTAAAACTTTCAAACTCCACTCATGTAACTTTCTCTACCAGTTTAAACATCTGATACAATGACATTTGAAAATTTCAGTCTCTCTCTGCCATAAATGATGTTTATGCTGAGCTGCGTTTTTTGACTCGGTGTGAAACTTAACTTTCTCTCTCTTATTTTTATCTTACCATGTTTATTTTTAAAATTTGTGGCGTTCTCTCTCTTGTGACAATCATAATTTATATAAGTTATCTCTCCCTCTTTCCCTTTCTCTCCCTTGGGATAAATGTTTTGAGTTCACTCGTGCAATTCTTTCTCTTATTATGTGTCTCATTATTCTCTCTCTCTCTTTATCTCTCTTGGATGGATAAGATTCTTTTCACTGCGCCTCATTTGACGATCTTACACGAAGAATACTTAATATTCTTTCTCACTCTAAAATGAAGAAGATTATCAGTGGCTTTTTTGTCACGGTTTCAAATATACAGATTTCCCTCATGTTACTCATTCTCTCTCTTATTTTAATCTCGGCACACATACCATTATTAATTCATCAACACAATTCTTTCTCGTGTTCTCTCTCTAGTGAGTCTTCTGTCTTTCTCTCTCTAGTGAGTCTTCTGTCTTTCTCTCTCTTGTGCCAGCCATAATTCCCTTTTTAATGAGGAAGGTTTAGTGGGCACTTCATACCATCTTTCGTTTTCTCTCTTAGGCGATGAAGCTTGCATTGGCATACATGCTTTAAACTCATTGATGCAATTCTCTCTCTTGTTTTCTCCCTCGTCACTGTCTTTATTCTTCGGTAGAGAAGTTTGCATGTATCTCTCTTTGATTCGGGAGTTGAATTCATGTGTAATTTCTCTCTCTTTCTCTCTCTCCTTCTCTCTCTCTTTCTTTCTCCCACTCACTTCCTCTCTCTCCCACTCCCTATTCTCTCTCCCCCACTCCCTCCCTCTCTCTCTCTCTTTCTCTCTCTTCTGTCTCTCTCTCTCTCTCTTTCTCTCTCCCCCACTCCCTCTCTCTCTTTCTTTCTCTCTCCCCCCTCTCTCTCTCTCTCTCTCTCTCTCTCCCCCACTCCCTCTCTCTCTTTCTTTCTCTCTCCCCCCTCTCTCTCTCTTTCTTTCTCTCTCCCCACTCCCTCTTTCCCACTCTCTCTCTCTCTCTCTCTCTCTCTCTCTCTCCCTCTCTCTCTCCCTCTCTCTCTCTCCCTCTCTCTCTCTCTCTCTCTCTCTCTCTCTCTCTCTCTCTCTCTCTCTCTCTTTATTTCAGAATTATCTGTCAATGACAAAAATGAGTGGGCTTCTAGAGAGAGAGAAATGCAAACAATAGCAGTAAAAAGGGCATTAAAAACAATTACAGCGAAGGAGAGGATTAAAGAGTGGAATGTGCATGAAATACAGAGCATTAAAATATGGGCATAGAAATAGGAGGGAGGAGCATTAAATTATGGGCTTCTAGAGAGAGAAGAACATACGCATCTAGAAGAGAGATAGATAAGATCATGGGTTAAAGGTACACAAAGAGAACAAGACCATGGTGAGTGGAAAGACAAGCGGAAGATATTACTAGAAAGAGAATGGATCAAAAAAGGCATTAAACCATAGACATAGATAGAGGGAGAGAGAGCATTAAAAAATGGAATCTAGAGAGAGAGATGAGAGAGAGAAAATATGATATATGTTTAGAGTGAGCAGTAAAGCATGGGTATCTAGAGAGAGAAAGAGAGATTCATTGAAAGCAAGATCATGGCAAGAGGGAAAATGAGGAAAGAGGATAAATGAAAATGGCCGTTAAACTATAGGAATCTAGAGAGAGAAATGGAGAACACAATCCCTATTTAGAGAGAGAGCAGAAAAGAAGACCATGGCAAACAGAAAATCAAATGGAAGATGGAACATTAAAATAATGCAAGTTTTACACCTAGACAAAACAAGCAGCCCAATGCAATGCCCATTCTAGAGAGAGAGAGAGTACAGTTTTCCAATGGCATAGGACAAAATTGTTAAAACAAACAGCAGCCCAAGGGTAATCTTCATTTAAGAGAGAGAGAGAGAGTGTGTATAAAATTTTCAAAATGTTAAAGCAGAGAGAGAAAGTTACATGAATGGAGTCTAAGTTTACAGTGAGATAAAAAGCAGCCCAGTGTAAAAGAAATTAAGAGAGAGAGAGAGAGACAGTAAAATTGTATACTGCCATTCAACACGATATTAAAGAAGAGAGAGAAAGTTACATGAATGGGATTCTAAATTTTCAGTGAGATAAAAAAGCAGCGCAATGTAATAAAAGTTAAGAGAGAGACTGTAAATTTTTCAAATGTTACTGTATTAAAATATTATTTTTTTATTATTAATGTACTGAAAAAATAAATTGGGGGGCATTCCGAGAATTGAACTCGGGACCTCTCGCACCCTAAGCGAGAATCATACCACTAGACCAAATGCCCAGTTTGAAAATAGATTTATTAATTTATATATTATAATAATATATTTAAATATCAATTATAATTATTTTTATATTCAAAATGTAATTAAATTTATGTTTTCTCAACCAATTCTGAAACTAATAATTCTGTATTTTTGTGTTTGATTTTTGGGAGCTGCCTGATTACCATAGAGTGCATTATTATTTCGTCTTTCTATAACAAATGTTGTTTGTGATACATAACGTTTACAAGGATATGACTATCAGCATTCATGGATATGTGTAATAATTTATCTAAGGTACCTAAAATGAGAAAATATTAGTTTATATGTATGCAATATCAAAGATGAAGGTGGAAATTGGTGGGACACAATAATTGAGCTAATATTATGGACAAAACATAGGGGGAAATTGTATAAAGATGCAGTGAAATCCCATCTTATTTTTTTAAAAGTATCATGATTTGTTTTGGTGTACTACTTAGTAAACGTAGTTGATATTATTGACATAAAACAGTCACAACGCTGTATAAAGAAGCAGTAAAGAACCCATCATCGATGTCTTTAGTCTATCATCATTTGTTTTGGTAAATTTACATACATTGCTCCTCCATTTGGATCATATTCATTAAAAATAGCTTTTACAATTTATGGAGTCATTTAAGTCCTATGGTTTTTGTATTAAAATTCATATACAACATAAACGGTCACTAGCTTAGCTATCAAGTCACTGTGTTAGGTGGTTTCCTTAGGAGTTGGTTTCTAGGATTTGAATTATAGGATTAGGATTATTATTGTGATTATAAATCAAAAAAATTATAATAAAACATATAAAAAATGAGAAGGGGAGGTGGTAAGTCCTGTCCTCCCTGATTAGGATTAGGATTAGTATTAGGAATAGAATTAGGATTAGGGTTAGGAAATGATTAAGAGATTGAAGGGAATGAGTAAGGTTGAGAGTTAGTTTAATAGTATTATGATGGTAGAGGTTATGTGAGACGAAGAGTGGTGGGGGATAATGATGATATATGTTGCATTATCCTAATAACTAATATTTAAGCTTGATCTCTATGATCTTAATTATATAAGAAATCAAAAAGATTATAATAAAACATATAAAAAATGAGAAGGGGGAGGTGGTAAGTCTTGTCCTCTCTTCCTCTGTTAAAAGTTTTCTTTGCTATTTTTTTTCACTTTCATCTCTTTATTTTATACATCCTGTTTATCATGTACACACGCTATCATTATGCACTAGCTAAGCAGGACCTCTTGTCTGGTGTCAAACTCATGTCATGCGGATGGCCATCATGCCTCCAACCTGGATACAGATGAATGGCTGTAATAAGGCACAGCCCAGGCCTAGCCTTCTGGACATTGTAAATATTTTTCATAACTGTAGAAAATGAATGGTAAGTTTTTACTTATTCATATAAATATTAGTGCTACATAATCAGTAAAGATGCGTATACCATACTGAGTCTAATTTATCAGCAACCATTATGTAAAATAATATTTAAACTCATTTTACGATGAATTGCCGAGACAGAGCATGAATATTTTAGTTGTGTAAAAGAAAGGCCATTATGAGCTAAATTAAGTCCTCTGGAAACATATGCATCAAATGTTAAATTCTTGTCCTCCTGAAGAGGGGTCAAAATGTTATAATGTTCATGATTGTTGAGTTTATAACAATTTAATATATTTTCATATGATATTTTAGATATATCGTTCATCATATTTAACAATTATCTTCTGTTTTTATATTTTTCTACCACTAAAGTCGTTTTTATTTTAAATGAAAACGTTTGTGTTATTTTATTTTTACTCTGTTTAAATTATTAACCCTAAAAATTTTACTTTGAGCAAAATCATTTGCTTTTTTTCCTTTGCTCTAACTAAATTAAATTTAAAAGATATTTTATCCAAGAAGTATAATCTGAAAATATTATCCTCCTTCCACGATATGAAATGAAAATTAGATTGAATCATGTTTTGATTGGCAGATGTGAATCATTCATCGGTCTAAATCTCAAACTGATCAGATGATTCTGATTATCGAAATCTTCCACTTTGAATGCTGATTATAGAAAATCTTTTGGTCTGATCTTTGAACCATGAATTTTAAAAATGTTAATTTTTAAAAAAGTTATGCACGTTGTGAATTAGAAAATGGGAATTAAAAAAAAAATTATGCACCTTGTGAATGGAGAAAATGGTGCCACTTCAAATGTTTCTGATGAACATTATGAATATAAAAATCGGGTGCTACAGAATTGCATTTGATCAGAATTTATTTGAATTATGGCGTACAAAAATGAGGAATTTGCTTCAAGCTATATGCCAACAAATTATCCATTTATAAACTACTTGTTATGTGAAACTCTGTAATTAAACTCAAATTTTATGAGATAGAGAGAGATGAAGAAGAGAGAGATATAGGGAGAAAGAGTGATGGAAAACAAGAGATGGAGGGAAATGAAGAAGAGAGATAAAGAGATATGGAAAGGAAGAGAGAGGGATAAATGAATAAGAGAGAGATAAAGGGCGAAAGAGAGATGGAAATCGAGAGATAGAGAGAAATGAAGAAGAGAGATAAAGATAAAGAGATATAGAAAGGGAGAGAGAGAGAGAGAGAGATAAATGAGTAAGAGAGAGATAAAGGGAGAAAGAGAGATGGAAAGAGAGAGATAGAGATAAAGGGAGAAAGAGAGATGGGAAGAGAGAGATAGAGAGAAATGAAGAAGAGAGATAAAGAGAAAGAGAGATGGAAAGGGAGAGAGGGATAAATGAATAAGAGAGAGATAAATGAATAAGAGAGAGATAAAGGGAGAAAGAGAGATGGAAAGAGAGAGATAGAGAGAAATGAAGAAGAGAGATATATGGAGAGATGAAAAGATAGAGGTAGAGAGAAATGAAGAAGAGAGAGAGATATGGAGAGATAAAAAGAGAGAGGTAGAGAGAAATGAAGAAGAGAGAGAGAGATATGGAGAGATGAAGAATAGAGAGATAGGGAGAGATACAAAGAGAAAGATAGAGAGAAATAAAGAAGAGAGAGAGAGATATGGAGAGATGAAGAATAGAGAGATAGGGAGAGATACAAAGAGAAAGATAGAGAGAAATAAAGAAGAGAGAGAGAGATGGAGAGATGAAGAATGGAGAGATAGGGAGAGATACAAAGAGAGATAGAGAGAAATGAAGAAGAGAGAGATATGGAGAGGTGCAAAGAGAGAGATAGAGAGACATGCAGAAGAGAGAGATATGGAGAGATGCAAAGAGAGAGGTAGAGAGAAATGAAGAAGAGAAAGATATGGAGAGGTCCAAAGAGAGAGATAGAGAGACATGCAGAAGAGAGAGATATGGAGAGATGCAAAGAGAGAGGTAGAGAGAAATGAAGAAGAGAAAGATTCTGAGAGAGAGAGAGGTGAAAAAAGAGAGATATTGAGAGATGCAAAGAGAGAGATAGAGAGAAATAAAGAAGAGAGAGAGCGATGGAGAGATGAAGAATGGAGAGATTGGGAAAGATACAAAGAGAGAGATAGAGAGAAATAAAGAAGAGAGAGAGATGGAGAGATGAAAAGAGAGAGATAGAGAGAAACAAAGAAGAGAGAGATATGGAGAGATACAAAGAGAGAGATAGAGAGAAATGAAGAAGAGAGAGATATGGAGAGGTGCAAAGAGAGAGATAGAGAGACATGCAGAAGAGAGAGATATGAAGAGATGCAAAGAGAGAGGTAGAGAGAAATGAAGAAGAGAAAGATACTGAGAGAGAGAGAGAGGTGAAAAGATAGAGATATTGAGAGATGCAAAGAGAGAGATAGAGAGAAATGAAGAAGAGAGGGATATAGAGAGATGCAAAGAGAGGGATAGAGAGAAATAAAGACGAGAGTGATGGAGAGATGAAAAGAGAGAGAGAGAGAGAGAGAAATGAATCGATGAAAAGAGAGAGATATGGAGAGATGAAGAATAGAGAGATAGGGAGAGATACAAAGAGAGAGATAGAGAGAATGAAGAAGAGAGAGAGAGAGATATGGAGAGATGAAAAGAGAGAGGTAGAGAGAAATGAAGAAGAGAGAGAGATATGGAGCGATGAAAAGAGAGAGGTAGAGAGAAATGAAGAAGAGAAAGATACGGAGAGAGAGAGAGGTGAAAAGAGAGAGACAGAGAGAAATGAAGAAGAGAAAGATACAGAGAGAGAGAGAGAGATGGAGAGATAAAAAGAGAAAGATAGTAAGAAATTAAGAAGAGAGGGAGATGGAGAGATAAAAAGAGAAAGTAAGAACTTAAGAAGAGAGAGAGATGGAGAGATGAAATGAGAGATAGACAGAGATGATGAGAGAGAGAGAGATGAAAAAAAAGGAATTAGATAATGATGACGGAGCTTTATTCACACATTTATATACCCAGCCACAATAAAAAAAAGAATGCAGGTAAAAAACTACTTACCAGGGATGAACACTGCACTCGGTGGGGGAGCCAGGAACAAATGGAACAAATCCACGCCCCCCAAAGATGGAGAGATAGAGAAATGAAGAAGAGAAAAATACGGAGAGAGAGAGAGAGAAATGAAGAAGAGAAAGATAGAGAGAAATGAAGAGAGAGAAAGATGGAGAGATAAAAAGAGAAGGGTTAATAGCACGAAATGTCCCAAACTTTTTCAAAAATCCGAGATATATCCCAAACTATTTTTTTGGCACGGTATATCCCAAACTCTCTAAGTAGACTCCTACATGTCCCGGTTATGACGTGGAATCCATCGTGGCTGCCAGGTGGATTTCTGGCCAGATTTTGACCTGGGCGGAATCCACCGGGCAGGCACGATGGATTCCACATCATAACTGGGATTAACCCTTTTCTCTCTCTATCCTCGATCAAACCTAGTTGAGAGAGAGAGAAATCGAGAGGGAGAGGCGTTCTAGAGAGAGAGAGCGAGAGGCATTCTAGTGAGAGAGAGAGACGTTCTAGAGAGAGATAGAGGTTTCAATGTTGATATTTTTTTTTGATAAGAGAGAGAGAGAGGCGTTCTAGAGAGAGAGAGAACGTTTCTCTCTAGAACGCCTCTCTCTCTCTCTCTCGCTCTCTCTCTCTAGAACGCCTCTCTCTCTCTCTTATCGAAAAACAAATATCGACATTGAACGCCTCTCTCTCTCTAGAACGTCTCTCTCTCTAGAACGCCTCTCTCGCTCTCGCTCTCTAGAACCCCTCTCTCTCTCTCTCAACTAGGTTTGATCGAGGATATAGAGAGAGAAAAGGGTTAATCCCAGTTATGACATGGAATCCATCGTGCCTGCCAGGTGGATTTCGGCCAGGTCAAAATCTGGCCGGAAATCCACCTGGCAGCCATGATGGATTCCACGTCATAACCGGGATATGTCGGAGTCTACTTGAGAGAGAGAGAGAGAGAGGGAGAGGCGTTCTAGAGAGAGAGAGCAAGAGAGCGAGAGAGAGGCATTCTAGAGAGAGAGAGAGACGTTCTAAAGAGAGTGAGAGGCATTCAATGTCGATATTTGTTTTTAGATAAGAGAGAGAGAGGCATTCTAGAGAGAGAGAGAACGTCTCTCTATAGAACGTCTCTCTCTCTCTCTCTAGAATGCCTCTCTCTCGCTCTCTCTCTAGAACGTCTCTCTCTCTCTCTAGAACGCCTCTCTCTCTCTTATCGAAAAACAAATATCGACATTGAAACCTCTCACTCTCTCTAGAACGCCTCTCTCTCTCTCGCTCTCTCTCTCTAGAACGTCTCTCTCTCTCTCTAGAACGCCTCTCTCTCTTATGGAAAAACAAATATCGACATTGAAACCTCTCTCTCTCTCTCTAGAACGCCTCTCTCTCTCGCTCTCTCGCCCTCTCTGTCTAGAACGCCTCTCCCTCTCGATCTCTCTCTCTCTCTCAACTAGGTTTGATCGAGGATATAGAGAGAGAAAAGGGTTAATCCCAGTTATGACGTGGAATCCATCATGCCTGCCAGTTGGATTCCGCCCAGGTCAAAATCTGGCCGGAAATCCACCTGGCAGCCACGATGGATTCTACTTAGAGAGTTTGGGATGTACCGTACCAAAAAAATAGTTTGGGATATATCTCAGATTTTTGAAAAAGTTTGGGACATTTCGTGCTATTAACCCAAAAGAGAAAGCTAGTAAGAAATTAAGAAGAGAGAGATGGAGAGATAAACAGAGATGATGAGAGAGAGATGAATGGAACAAGATAACGACGACGGAGCTTTATTCACACATTTATATACCCATGCATAATAATATAAAAAATAAGAATGCAGGTTAAAAAAAAAACTACTCACCAGGGATGAACACTGCGCTCGGTGGGGGAGCCAGGAACAAATGGAACGAATCCACGCCCCCCAAAGACGGGCCTCATGAACGCGTCGTCGAACTTGCGCCAGTAATGGTGCACACTCCTCCTCGGTATTGACAGAAGCATCCTCAGCCCGCTTCTCGGCCTCGCCAGCCCTCCGTCCTCTTCCACCAACAGCGGCGTCTGAAGCTCGTTCGGTGTCGGCGGCTCCGACGAGACGCTGTTCTGCCTGTTGATCCCGCACGGCAGCAGCAGCCTGATCAACGGCTTCGTCATCAGTCCGAACACCTGCGCCCATTTTGTTCGTTTCATGCGTCAGATTTTTTTTATAATTGTGGATGATGCTGATCTGGGAGATTGATATGATCCCGGCATGATCGTATCGTCTCCGATGTTCGGCCGGGGACGAGCCGCCTGAAGACGCGGTGAGGTAGAGACGATCACAAGGACAGGGGATCGTGATCAGACTTAGACGAGGAGAGGGGAGATAAGAAGATCTTACTTCAATCAACTTATTCTTGGGTGCCCACCGAAAGGGAGGGCATCCCTATTTAAAGGGAAATACATAATAGCAAATGACTAAAATGCCCCTGTGGGCTAACATGACGAAATTACCCCTAGGATCCTATCAGAGATGACAAATAAACATTCTGAATTTCAAAGATACTTGGAATGTATGATTTTCCATGATGAAATAAATGGTGGAAGACTCATTCGCCAAGGGAAATTTGAATGCATTTATGATCATGCAAGGAGTTTGCCATGGATGATGCTGATCTGGGAGATGACAAATAAACGTTTTTAATTTTGACACGATAAGAGATATTTGGAATGTGAGATTTTCCATGATGTAATAAACCGTGGAAGACTCATTCACCAAAGGAAATTAGAAAGCACGACTCAGATTTATGATTATGCATGAAGTTTGCAATGGATGATGCAGATCTGCGAGATGACAAATAAATGTTTTGAATTTTGATACGATCAGAGATATTTGGAATGTGAGATTTTCCATGATGAATGAAATAAACGGTGGAAAACTCATTCACTCAGGGAAATTTGAATGCACGCCTCAGATTTATGATCATGCAAGAAGTTTGGAATGGATGATGCTGATCTGGAAGATGACGAATAAACGTTTTGAATTTTGATACGATCAGAGATATTTGGAATGTGAGATTTTCCATGATGAAATAAACGTGAGAAAACTCATTCACGAAGGGAAATTCGAATTCATTTATGATTACGCAAGAAGTTTGCAATGGATGGTGTTTACTGATCTGAGAGATAACAAATAAACGTTATGAATTTCGAAGATATTTGGAATGTGCGATTTTCCATGATGAAATAAACATTGCAAAACTCATTCACCAAGGGAAATTTGAACGCATTTATGATTTTTTTTAATGAGAAATTGAACGCATTTATGATCATGCAAGAAGTTTGCAATGGATGATACTGATACGACTCTGCCACGTACGTATCAGAGGTCAAAGCGTCGCCGGTCAACGAAGTAGCCGTGGTCAACATAGAAGAACTATAAATAAAGCATTCAAGAAGGAGAAGGGCGTCTTTTGAAAAGCGTGGTTTCAAAGGCGGCCTGGAGCGCGGGAGAGTCCCGGATCCAGAGAGGAGGATGCGTCGCGAGCGACATTCCTATTTCCTTTTCTTCTGTTCTTCTGTTATCTCTTTCTCGAGGACTCCTGCCATATCTATTCTGGAACTCGTTGTTGGTTTGGATCTAAAGAAAGTTACTGGATCTAGGAAATCGATTTGTCTCTTCGAGTCTTTTTCCAGATCGGAACTATATCAGATACTGATCTGGGAGATGACAAATAACCATTCTGAATTTCAAAGTTGTTTGGAATGTGAGAATTTCCATGATGAAATAAACGTTGGAAGACTCATTCACCAAGGGAAATTTGAACGAATTTATGATTCTTTTTTAATAACAAATTGAACGCATTTATGATCATGCAAGAAGTTTGCAATGGATGATGCTGATCTGGGAGATGACAAATAAACGTTATGAATTTCAAAGATGTTTGGAATGTGAGATTTTCCATGATGAAATAAACATTGGAAAACTCATTCACCAAGGGAAATTTGTACGCATTTATGATCATGCAAGAATTTTGCAATGGATGATGCTGATCTGGGAGATGACAAGTTAAAGTTCTGAATTTTGATACAATCAAAGATATTTGGAATGTGACATTTTCTATGATGAAATAAACGGTGGAAAACTCATTCACTAAGGGAAATTTGAATGCACGCCTCAGATTTATGATTATGCAAGAAGTTTGCAATGGATGATGCTGATCTGGGAGATGACAAATAAACCTTCTGAATTTTAACGATATTCGGAATGTGAGATTTTCCATGATGAAATAAACGTGAGAAAACTCATTCACCAAGGGAAATTTGAACATATTTATGATTACACAAGAAGTTTGCAATGGATGGTGCTGATCTGGGAGATGACAAATAAAACTTCTGAATTTCAGAGATATTTGGAATGTGATATTTTCCATGAAGAAATAAACGTTGGAAGACTCACTCACAAGGGAAATTTGAATGCATTTATGATTACGCAAGAAATTTGCAATGGATGGTGCTGATCTGGGAGATGACAAATAAAACTTCTGAATTTTGATACAATCAGAGATATTTGAAATTTGAGATTTTCCATCATGAAATAAACGTTGGAAAACTCATTCAATCGGGGAAGTTTGAATGCACAACTCAGGTTTATGATTATGCAAGAAGTTTGCAATGGATGATGCTGATCTGGCAGATGACAAATAAACGTTTTGAATTTTGATACGATCAGAGATATTTGAATTCTAGCAAGTGTAGAATGTTCGAAATGGATGTTGCTAATCTACCATGAAATGAATATTCTAGCCTGACATGATCTCCTTCGTATCTTAAGCCTACTAAGGACATTTTTGTCTTTTTGTCCTTTACCCGAATGTCCCTTTAAAGATGTAGCCCTCCCTGTAGGAGGGCAGGAAAATACTATTTAGGCAAGTGGTATCTTGTGTCCACAAAGTTTGCCCTCATTGTAGACCCCAACGACCTCCACCCATCATCAAGTCTTGGCTATGTTGATAGAAACCCGCGAGTTCGTATCGAGGAGAGGACGAGAAGGGAGGGAGAAGACGATGGAGTGGTCATCGGCGAGAGGAGAGGCCCTGCCAGAATGGGCATCACTTAAGGAGGTATCACCCATGCGACGGACATCGCATGGGGGACACAGAGGAATAAGCTGATTCTATATCCTTGTCTGCCCTCCAAAAAGAGAGGGCTGCCCCATTTAAAGGGAAATGAACAAAGAAAATGACTAAAATGTCCCTATTGGGCTGAAACGATTAAACTAGTCCCAGATATGAGGGGAGACGGGGATCATATCATATGTCCAACCTTGCCAGATTCCCCTCCTGTCTGATGGGAACCTCCTTAGATCCTATCAGAAGAAACATTCTAAAAGGGCACAAGAGACCATAAACATGGTCAAACGACTTTGTCCAAGGCGCACGTGGGCGGTCAAATGACTTTGACCGGCAGAAATAAAGTCCTATATAAAGCCATCAAGAATTCAGAGGACGCCGCCATAGGCTGGCCTTCAAGAGATCTTTCCAGATCCGGAGGAGAGGAAGAGCCGATTCGGTCTTCCATATCGTTTATCCTTCTTTTCTTCATCTTCCTTTCTTACTTCTGCAATTGCAATTCCGTTCTTGATGCATTGACCTTGTTCTTGACATTGGTCGGTATTACACTCCTGCCTTTTTGACGGCATTTCTTGAGGAGAGGTCATAGAGTCGGATTTCTTCTCTCGACACAAAAGTTCCATACAGATCATTCAACATCTCATAATTTACTCGATAGATTGATACGAACCAGGATCCTATCATAGATCCCTAGTGGATCTTATCACTATCCCATTCACGAAATGAACCACGTTCGTTCGTATCATTTTCCCCCCAATTTATGGCATGGGTCAGATTTATGATTATGCAAGGGTTTTTTAATGGATGATGCTGATGAAAGAAATGAACTGGCTTAGGCTTTTCAATTGTTGATTCATTCAGAGATAATCGAACTCCAGTTGGTGTAGAGTGTTCAGAATGAAAGATGCAACTTCACCATGCAATAAATGCACAAAAACTTGCGACAGATGACGATAAACAGGGAGATGAAATGAAATAGGCTTTTTAAATTTTGATTTATCCAGAGATATTTGAAATCTAGCAAGTGTGTAGAATGTTAGGAATAGATGATACTACTACAACTTTAACTAAATGTCCTAAAAATTTATTCATTCAGGGACGTTTATGATTATGCTGCAAAATCTCTAGAATGGATGATGATAATTAGAGAGATGAAATGGAATATGCTTTTTAATTTTATTTCGTTCGGTGATATTGAACTTTAGTATGCGTGTAAAATGTTGTGAATGGGCAATACTAATCTAGTTTCAAATAGATGTCTGAAAGTTTATTCAGTCAGGGAAATTTATGATTATGCTGCAAAATATTTGCAATGAACGATGATAATCAGGGCGTTGGAGAAAAAGTGAACATGAAATGCCATGAATTTTCTCCAAACCAATTCATGGCGTTGATAAGATATATGGTATTAAGAAATTAAAATAAGGGATTCATATCTCAGTCTCCACGCCACTCACCACAGTGCTGAATAGGACTACGGTGATGGTGCTCGTGATCATGATAGCGTTCCCTCTCAGCTGTGTGTTCCCCGAGCTAGCAAACTGTAGATCCATGGGAGTGCAAAATTAGAGTTTTTTCCAGGTGATTTTTGCCAGTCCCTCGTGGAATGCAAAAAACGTGTGGACTTTAACAGTGTTCCATGAATTTTCAATGCAGAAAATCTCTCCCGAATTTTTTGCAGATAAGAAGATAGCATAACTATGTTTACAGAATGATGGCGCATTTGGATATGATATATGTCCTGGATTTTTTCGTCTAGAAAAGTGTTGGGCCTGATTTTTTTATGCGTTTAATAATATTTTCATACTTTGAGGGAAGAAAGCTGGATTTAAAAAACGGTTATGTATTATGCGTGAAATGAGAAGGATTTTCTTTCATTGATGGTAAAAGAACATATGCCCCAACGACAGAAATTTTAAAATTGATCAAATCCGAGAGGAATTGTTTCGCACGCATTTCTTCTGATATTATGCATACTCTGAGAGAATGGCGGTAACTAAATAAAACTAACAGAATTTTTTAATGCAAATTTCTGATTCAGCAACTGCCCCGAGAGATAATGATGATATTTTCAGATAATTGGAACACTAATCACGTGATTAGTATGAAATGAGAATACTAATGATTATGTTTGTTTTTTAAGAATTATGATCTCGAAACGTATTGTGGGTGACAATGAGAAATTGTCGCTGAATGAAAATATATTTCACACAATTAGAAGAAGAGTTAGTGCTATGTCGCACAGAAAACGGGATGAAAATAGGCTAAAATACACACCTTATTGTAGGCAAGAGCCATTGACACAGCACCCCTCATCAACCCAGCCCACCATATCACAACCTGTTGAATAAAGTATTAATTTATTTAAATTTATCCAAAAAAAGGAAAAAGTAAATTATTCATTTGAAAAAAATAGGAACCTGTTTCTTAAACAATATCTTCTCCTCGGGTGACCTTTTCATTAAATTTGACAGAAAAGACAGGGGGAAGACAAAGGCAGCTCTGCCTACAAGAACCAATCCCAGAAGAATTGAGCTCACTCCAATTGATTCCCCAGGGCTGTCCCAGAAAATGAATGACGCTAAATTAATAAATTTACAGGTATTCTAAAAAATTATGAAACATTTAGATTCTTGTAATTTTATAAACGTACCTGCTACTGACAAATCTCCATTTCTCAATGTCCAGGGCGTCCATGCCAACATAAAGAAAAATAAAAATCTCAGCGATGAAAGATAATGTTGCAAAGGTATGCCTGAAAAATAAGCCATATAATTAATGATTGAGAAAATAATAATTTTTGATTAATAACGGATATTTGATGAGTCAGGAACGGTCAGTACTTGGTTGTGACCCTGGAGCTCTCCGTCACGTTATGCCATGTGTAATGGGACATCAATATCCCACAGAAGAACACGGTAAGGATGCCACTCAGATCCAAAAGCTACCGCAAGTAAAAAATAAAATAAAAATATTTAAATTAGAGTTAATATAGGGAGGCCAGATTATTTAGGAAAGACTTACCTCAGCCAACATGTATGATAGGTACGCCATCAGCATCATGAGAGAAACCTCACGGTCAGTGGAGTGTCTGGCAATAAGAACTTACTCTTCAGATAAACTTAAAAATTGCAAATTGAACTTTGGCTGAGCGAAGCATACCTCCCGAAGTACAAAGTCTTTATGATATAAGCACTAAGTAATCCAGCCTGAAAATGAACAATTAAGAGACAGTTTAACTACAAGGTTAACAAATCGGATTAAAACATAAATTAAGAAATAAACTCACGAGAACTCCAAGCAAGGTGCTCATGACAAACAAGTATAAGAAGTTCCAGACAAAACGCAATGCAATTGCTGTGTCCATGTGTACGAGATCAAAGCTTTGGATTGCATTGAACAGCACCACTGATGTAGCATCATTAACAACTCCTTCCCCAAACACCAGACTATAGAGGAAAGGTGTTTCATCTTGATTAAGCACCTATCATAAAAAAATATATCAAGTTTTTAGAAATTTTCTCCAAGAACTGGATTTTGAAACTCATATTCATTGTTTTAATAACCTGCAAAGTGCACACAGAATCCGTCGCAGAGAAGATTGCTCCGATGGCTACACAAATTAAACAGAATATTGATCATCGAAGATTCATAAATATAACCTATGAAGATAAAGAAGAAGAAATATGAGAATACATACCAAGAAAGCCACCCATATCCAATCCCCCAAGATCCATTTTTCCTAATATCCCAATGGCCCCTGAAAATTTTGATACAAAGAAAAAGTTAAGTCCACTCGTAAAGATCTCAAATCGTGAGAAAAGAAAGCATCTAAGCGCTGGATAATATCTCCAAATAATAGCAAATTACCGAGATGTGGATAGAATCATCTCACCTAGTGAAATGACGACAAATGAGATCAGGGTCCCAACAGCACCAAAGAGCGTAATTGTCACGAAGTTGCGGAAAAATTGTTTCTTTTTTACCTGGAACCTGTAATTTCAAGTCCTCTATTGATTATTTAACTAGATATGATGCGCAGAATTCAAAGTTAAATTTAAAACTGAGCACCCATTACGATTTAGTTCTATCTTGATACTTCTATAGTAATCTTGTGTAGAGGGCTTAAGGAACTCATAAGATTCTCTGAAGGAAATCCCGTACATACTTCCATGTTCCTTTCTTGACAACGAAGAAATCCAAATGATATACCATATTCTTTGGAGGAAATTCCAGAAAACTCAAAATACGATCTGTTTTGAAGATCATCGTACCATAGACGTGCATATCACAAAACAAAATGGATTAGATGCGTTAATGTTGAAACTGGTAGTTCTTGCAATCAAATAATAATGAAATTAGGAATAGTAAAAGGATTGTGCATGCATTAATGGAAGAAAATAGACTCTGAAACATAAGTTCATGACATGGAATCTATGAGATAAAATTTCGAAAGCCTCAGAGATTTAACTCTTTGACACGATCACGGCAAATACCAAACAATGAAGTCTCGAACTGAGAAAATCAATATGTGGAATAACAATGAGAAACTATTCAACAATAAATACGCACCCAGCATTGAAGATAATCGGAGGAAGAAGGTAGATGAAGAACAGATCCTCGCTGAAGACGAGAATGTGGGAACTCTTTCCCTTCGTTGTCAACAAAATTATCACTCCAGTACAGAGCCCCTGCATTTCTCAAAAAATTGATTAGAATGAATGAACAAAGCAACACGAGATGATGGACGGGGTAAGAGTTTGAACTAACGATGATTAGAGCAGTGATTGACTCGTTCATCCACCGATTCTCCTCGAGCAGGTGTCCGATGACAATACAAGCGCACAGCAAAGTGATGAAGATGGTGATGGAGACAACAGAAGCATGGTCGGACGTGGTAAGAATCCCCATCCTCTCCAACGCCATCATAAATCCCGAACTTACAGCCATCACAACTCACAGAACAATAACAACCAAACAGATGAAACTACCTACGTCCTTCTCCGCTGAAATATTTCCAAAAAACATTCATAAACACGACAATTCGCCGCCCGTACCACGCTGATAGCAGCAATTCATCTCCTCGGACAGCCAGGACAGCAGAAAACTTTAAAAAAAACGCGAAAGCGCCAACTGTCACGCATCCATCGATGCTGAATACGATCTCGCCGAAGAAAATTTCTTCTCCGGAGATCTAGCGCCGCGAAAGAACAGATATGGAGAGGACGAATCGCAAATTAAGCAATTCGCCTCCACTTGCAGCCAGGACGGCGGAAAATTTCAAAAAAATATCTCAAAAAAGGCCAAAATTTTCGCAGTAACGAGAGATTACGCGTTCATCGATGCTGAAGACGATCGCACCGAACAGATTTTGCGATTTGCAGGAGATCGATCTCTGTGGAAGAACATCCTCGAAGCAGACGATTCACAAAATTTAAGCTTTGAACGCCCTCAACCTCTTCTACTATTAACGACCTCTGGTTTTGGTCACCGCAATCTGGTCACCGCTTTTTTAATAAATATGTATTTGGAATTTTGGAATTTCCAGCTCAGCAACGGTAAGCAAAATTGGCCAATCGGACATGACCACGTTAGCAGAATTTCTTATTTTCTGAAATTTTGAAGTACGGATTGAACGTTGTCAGATTCCGACCGCATATTGTTACTGGTATTAACAGTATTTTGCATAATAGAAGGTTTCAAATGTAACTTCGAGTTGTTTTTAGGAGTTGCATTTAATTTCAGCTCTGCCGCGCTAAGCAAAATTGGCCAATCGGAGATAACCACGTCAGTAAAATAAAAATATCTGATTTTCTGAAATTTTAAATTATAGAATAATGGCTGTCAGATCGCGATCGAAAAAGGTATAAACGATATTTGACATAAAAGAAGGTTTTTTTATTCAATTTTAGCCGTTCTAGGACTTGCCATTAATAATTTGGAATCTTGGAATTTCCAGCTCGCCGGTAAACACGTGATTCAAAAAAGAACCAATCGGAAAGTGCCACGTCAGCAAAATAAAATTATCTAATTTTCTCAAAATGTTAAATATGAATAAACAATGGCAGATCCCGACCGGTAAATGGGCTGGTATGAACGACATTTGGGGAACTACAAGGTTGTAAATGTAAATTTCAGTTATTTTAAGTTTTAATTTAAATATTGGTCTGACTGGCAGCGCCAGATCAGAAGCTGACGTGGCACGTTGTCGCCTAGCTGGAGTCATGGAGCTGACGTGAAACCACGACCGTTCATTAAAAATACAAAAAAAGAATT
The DNA here is from genome assembly GCF_029677425.1 of Wolffia australiana. NCBI lineage: Eukaryota > Viridiplantae > Streptophyta > Magnoliopsida > Alismatales > Araceae > Wolffia > Wolffia australiana. The sequence continues at coordinate 2,341,506 of NC_135851.1, read as the reverse complement.
TTATAATGCAAAATGCCAATATTTTAATACATTATAAATACTTACCATGCAAAAAATAGGGCATTCTTTTAATCTGATATTCTGAACGCAGAAATACACTAATTCAGTGAAATTAGCAAATCGGAGAGGGACAATAATAATATTTATATAACATGTTAATTATATAACATGGTAAAAAAAGTTGAAATAATGTCTACTTTTGTATCAAATCAAGGTTATATTTTTTATATGGTCCATTTTGAGTCAACAAAAAAGGGGATTTTTTATGAAATCATAGAGCTTTTTCTACTAAACTCATAGCATCATTAACACCTGAGATTAAATCTTCAGGCTGGTTGAGAAGCTCAAAAGTATAAGTTTAGGCAAAGAATTGTCCCCATCCGGGGCATCCAATTTTTATCTGATGTAGTTTAATCTCAAGTTATTTTTAAATCTGAGTCCCAAATGATACCCCAAAAATTTAATCATGTAATTCATCCGCAAATAGAGCGAGAAATTGTGTTCGAACCAAATACTACTTTTTTAATAATTAAGTATAAGGTTGTGATATGGAGATAAATAGATCTTCTCTGGTATGATCTAGTTTAGAGTGTGATTTATTACTTATGTGAAATCAATTTATAATTCATATATGGTATACTTATGATGTTTTCTGCAGGTTTGATGAGTTAAGTATCTCCTAAGTTTCAGGGAAGAAATTAGTTTTATCCCCCCCTTTTATTTTATCGATTCTGGATGATCCAAATAACACAAAAGGCCAACCTTCACTTTAAAATGATAAAAAAACTGGGTGTTTCCTGATGACCCATCCTTACTCGCCTTTGTTACAAATATTGATAAGGGAGATTTGGGGCACTAAAATTTTATTTTGAATCGTCTGTTTCAATCACACTGACAACTTACCAAAACATACTGTCCATATTCCAGAAAATATTGACTGGGACATGCCTACCAAGATCTAAAGCTAAGCTTCACAAAGAAAATTTTCTAACATCAGAAGAGGGTTGAAACATGCCATGTCCATAGTTGAAAAAAGTCATTGAAAGAACCAAGAAAATAAGAATGAGAAAACAATGTATGATAAAATTTTGAAAAGTTCATAATTTGCTTGAGATGTTTATATTAAAGATATATGAGAAAAAACCAAGAAACCAAGAACAAAAAATAAGTCAAGAGTTTATTTCCATTAATGAGAAAACAATGTATAATTAGAGATATATTTTTTGATTTATTTTTGTTATAATTTATTTTCTAGATTAAATTAAAGAATAACTTATCAAGAAATATTTAATCAAAGGTTAATAGAAGTGAGACTCAAAAGTGAGAATCAAAAGTGATCCTACGTGATTTAACTCGAGATGAGGAATCTCCAAAAATTTGATGAAAAATGAAAGTACTGTGAAAAATAGCATTCAACCTCTGAACCCTTTGTTAGTTCGTCCGCCTAAGGCATGAATCCCTCTATTTGATTGCTTATCTAAGCAATGTTATCCCAGTTTTAAGTTTATTTTGTATGATTAATATATTTTTAATATTTTTATCTTTAGAAAAGAATGACAGTGATAATGCAGATCAATACACATTTAGCTGTAAATTTATTTAAAATCAGAAAATTAAGATGTTTATTTTGGTTTAATATCAAGAGAAAGAGAAAGGAGGAGGAATAAATAATAACTCAATATTTGGAAGAAGAGAAGAAATCCCCATTTATAAGGGAAAACCCTTCATCTGATAATAGATTATGATTGGAAACCAGTTATCTAACTAAGTTATCGTAAGAACCTATGATGTGTCCAATATTGTCACCAAATACCAAATAAAATACAATGAAAATTCAAAACTTATATTGAAACTTCACAAAATTTATTTTAAACACATTGTTTCTCATGTTGAATATAAGATTAAATAGGAATGGAAGAAAGACAATGCTAACCTATAGGAAATTTGAATTATGTGTGTTCTAGATTTGATATGAAATAAGAATAGAAGAATGAAAAAACTAGGGCAAATTGTCCCATATATCCCAGGTTTTAAAAAATGTACGCGATCTATCCCAGGTTTTTTTTTCACGCGATCTATTCCCAAGTTTTAAAACTTCTGCGATATATCCCCATGTCTGCAGATGCTGACGTGGCATCTGACGCGGACGGCGAAATGGGCAGCTGGGCTGACCGTAATAGACGTGGCATCCAAGTCGGACGCCACGTCCGCGTCGAAAAACCCTTGGAGAGAGAGAGTGATCACGGAGAGAGAGAGGGAGGGAGAGAGACCACAGAGAGAGAGAGAGAATGGGGGAGAGAGAGAGATCACGGAAGAGAGAGAATGAGGGGAAGAGAGATCGCGGGAGAGAGAGAGAGACTGATCGCGGAGAGGGAGAGGGAGGAAGAGAGACCGCAGAGAGAGAGAGAGACTGATCGCGGAGAGGGAGAGGGAGGAAGAGAGACCGCAGAGAGAGAGAGAGGATGATCGCGGAGAGGGAGAGGGAGGAAGAGAGACCGCAGAGAGAGAGAGATCACGGAAGAGAGAGAAAGAGGGGAAGAGAGATCGCGGAAGAGAGAGAGACTGATCGCGGAGTGTGAAAGAGAGGGAGGGAGAGAGACCGCAGAGAGAGAGAAGGGGAGCGAGAGAGAGATATCACAGAAGAGAGAGAAAGAGGGGAAGAGAGGTCGCGGAAGAGAGAGAGAGAGACTGATCGCGGAGAGAGGGGGAGGGAGAGAGCGGGGAGAGAGAGAGAAGGAGAGAGAGAAAGAGGGAAGAGAGGTCATGGAAGAGAGAGAGACTGATCGCGGAGAGAGAGGGAGGGAGAGAGACCGCAGAGAGAGAGAAGGGGAGGGAGAGAGAGATATCACGGAAGAGAGAGAAAGAGGGGAAGAGAGGTCGCGGAAGAGAGAGAGAGACTGATCGCGGAGAGAGAGGGAGGGAGAGAGACCGCAGAGAGAGAGAAGGGGAGGGAGAGAGACCGCAGAGAGAGAGAAGGGGAGGGAGAGAGACCGCAGAGAGAGAGAAGGGGAGGGAGAGAGAGAGATCACGGAAGAGAGAGGAAGAGAGAGAGACCGATCGCGCAAGAGAGAGAGAGAGCGCGAGAGAGAGAGAGATCGCGGAGGGAGAGAGAGAGTGTGGTTTTTTCCCGACGACGACGTGGCGTCCGACTTGGATGCCACGTCTATCACGGTCAGCCCACTTGGATGCCGCGTCGGACGCCACATCATCGTCGGGAAAATGCGGGATAGATCGCGGTTTTTTTAGAACACGGGGATAGATCGCGGACGATTTAAAAAACTGGGGATAGATCGCGGATAGAGGATAGATCGCGGACATTTTTAAAAACCGGGGATAGTTCGCGGACATTTTTAGAAACTTGGGATATACGGGACAATTTACCCAAAAAACTAACCTATGTAAAATATTAATGTTGTTGGATAAATTTATAAATTTAAACATATGCCATAAGCCACAACTTAAGTAAAATTTGCATTCTAAATCTCCAGGGATTTTCTAAGATTAGTGTGAGTTTGATTGATTTATAGTTCATCCACATAATCTCAAGCTGAGATTAAAAAACATTATTATTGGGTAGAAAGAGGACATCATGAGTGTAAATTCCAAAGTTGAGTTTCTAACTCATATATTCTAAGATTTTTTAACTCAAAAATGGCGATTTGAAAGTTCTATATTCTCGCCTGATGTCTTTACTCCTAAATTTTCATCTGCATCATCAAATACAATTTCATCTTATTTTTCATACTATTGTGATCTACTTTTAGGTACTCATTGCTTTGAAAATGACATATTCTGCTAATTTAGAGACCCGGATCCAAAACATTTCGAAGCAAAATCTCATTAAAAATCCTTTTAATGCACATGGGTTTTATTCATTTTATTGGTTTCTTAGATGTCAACTGGATTTTTTGTATGCTCAAATAGTCTTTAATTTTGGGGAAATTATGAAATGTAAAAGGAAGTACTTTAGTTATGACTAGTTTAATTCAGGCCTAGGACTTCCTATTCAACATCAAAGTTAAATTAGACCACACATCACCAACTTGACCAATGAGTATGCCGAGCAAGATAACAAAGAGACCATCAAACGAGATCCCACGAAATTATGTTGCACCTGGTGACAGTCATAGGGACCCTTGGTCTGTCGCATTCCCTCAAACATCAATCGCCAACTGTTTAAAATTCTAAATGGTTTAATGTTCATTTTTCCAAGTTAGTGTTTAATCATCGAATAGTGACAACAGGAATAAGATTTAGATCCCTATGTTATGCTGGGATCAAGGTGTTTTCTTGATGCAGATAAGCCTCCCCGCTTCTGCGTTGTCTTTCTCTAAGACCTCAAGACTCTAAGAATACCCTTGAAGGACCTTCAAAACCTCACTCTATTTCAGTATGCCTCTTTAAGAGGAAGTGAGCTTTAAGATGTTTTATTACAAAGATAGGTTCTAAATTTACATATCCAACTGTACGGATTGATATAGGACATAAAGATGAATCTACCCTCAAAATTTTAGCATGATCAATCTTTTAGATCACTAGTTATCTAGCCATAAAGTTGAACAATTCCTAATCGTTGATTTAATCCAAACATTTCTCTCTCCTCATTCCCGTCAATCCATGCATGTAATTTGTAGGTTTTGTCTTTGTCATTTCATTAAATGCAATGATTGGCTTGGATTTGACTATGTCATCCATGATTGACAGCTCTCCTCACGCCACATATCCACGAGGAAAAAGACAAAATTTGAATAAAGGCGATGTCAACTCGTTTTTAATAAAGGTTAACGAAAGACAAACATCTGCACACCATGTGTGCACGTGGCGCTATGTGTCTTGTTATATGTCATCAGGCACAACTATTGTTGACCAGTCAAAGAAGAGAGTAATATTAAAATAATGCATTTTAAAATTCATCCTTCCTTGGCCTCCGCATCACATTTACTGCAAAAGAATACCTCCTTTCTTAATGGGTCACATCATCAGTTGTAGTAAAAAATAATAAAAATATCTCGTTAGTAATTAGGAATCTCATAATGGTTTGGTCAGCCAATCATTAATCATCGATTGATTGCCGTTCGACGAATCAAACGACAAAAAAATCGCATTAATAACTTATATAAAATTAATTTCAAATCCCAAAAATAAATATAAATACATATTCTGAATATAATGTTAATATTTATGAATATTCTGTTATAGAAATCCCTAAAAGTACTTAATAATAATTCACAAATTCAAAACATTAAAAATGGATTGAATCATTATAGGTTTGATAACACACATATATAACTGCTTTAATGTGGATAAGCATGTAACTATCTCAATATGAACATACTAATAAAGTGTGTTATGAATCAGCAAGAAAATTTGAAAAATGGTTGGTCATGTACCACTGAGTCGATCTTCACAGACATTTAGTGACATTTGTGTTGTTTGACATTTAGAAAAAATGAAAGGTCGATCAGCAGATTTCCACAACCCATTTGGTGCCTTGACTGAAAAAAGGTTGGCCCCCTTTAACTTTCAGTTGTCTCTTCCTTTATTTTATTTTACGTCCCATTATTGGCACTAAAGATAGACATCAATTATAGGAAATGATGGCTAAGGTATAAGAGCCACACATTATCTATAAATACTACCTGAGTCACCTGGCTTTCTGCTAACACACTTATTATTAGATTAGCATAATGAATTCTCCATTTATATTTATAATAAAAGTATTACATATGCATGTTATTCAGCTTAAAAGTATAAATCAATTTTTAGAATGAGATTCTGATTTTTGTTGAATTTTCTTAGATCACATTTTCAAAGAAGACAACTTTCTAAGTCAGAATGTATATTTATTGAACTTTTGACATTGAATTTGTTAACAAAATATGTGTTTAAGTCATAATATATATTTTAGATTTTTTAACATTAGATTCAGAGATGTATTATTTTCTTAGTCAGTTTATATTTTTTCAAATATTAATACAAATAAAAAATTAAAATTTAAAAATATTTAAGAGGTCATATTTTTTCTGGATTTCAAAAAAATTTATGACATGCTAGAAATCTGACATGTGGATCAATGAGGGGATGTAACCTGATGGACGAGAATTATTTTACTTCAAATAATAATATTGAATGATCCATAAGGAGTTTCTGGCTTAAATTTTGAGTCCAGCTTAGTCTCCATCTCTTCTATCCATCCATATCTTAGAATAAACCCATCAATCAATATTAAAATATGTTATTGTCCCCATGGAGAGATATCATATGGATGTTGTTGGAAAAATAAATAGATGAAATGAGACCTTTGTAGAATGCAAAAACCTTCCAAATGAAGCAAATCTAGGAGTGATTAATAGAGGGGAAATGGAGAGAATATGTCTTGACAGTCTTTGGGCCAAGAGGATCTCCCGATGACAACCTCAAACTCTGTAATTATTGATATCAAGAAAATAAAACCCCCTTCTGCTTATGGATCTGCTTTTAAAGAGGAGCTAGGTGTGAGGACTTTCATTTTCTTCATTCTCTTTTCCATACATGTATGGGAAAGTACCATTTCAAAATCATACTTGAATTTTTCCTACTTTAAAGGCCAAGTAAAAGAAAGTGTTTTCTAACCTATCAATTTTTATGGGTGTTCATCATCAATTAAAGTAATTGAGTGGAGGAGAAGTAGTGGGGCTCTCCTCGTATCATTTTTTTTAAGCAAAAAACATGGTGCCGGGTACGGCCAACCCTGTGGTTGTGCTTGTAGTCTGATCCACCCGTGCCCTGGACGCCACCCAGGGGGATTTTATATATAAAGTGGAGTGTTTATCATTGTTTATAGGCATGGAGCGAGCATAAATATCCCAATTATACTCAGATCCCACTCGTCTACGCCAATGTGCAGGAAAGGAAAAGATACATAAATGATACTTAGCAGGAGCTCGGAGAAGTTCGCGTGTGCCGACGTCTCACCCGTCCGTGCTCCCTCCGAGTGGGGGCGGAGTGTGCGGTGGCCGCATGGCAGCTACGATGGTGGAAGTGTGCGTAGTCTACCCCACCGTTGTGATGTCAAAATTCGTCTGATCAGGCGAGAGGTTGGGTGCGCCCACCTCGAGTGTTCCACGCAATCCGCCACTCCCGCAGGCCCTCCTTCGGTAGTATGTGATGCATACGGAGAGTCGGCACGCCGAGGCGTTCCACACGATAGCATCCCCGAGCTGAGGGAGGGAGGGCCTGCCAAGAAATAAAAAGAGAGGAGGGGTGTCGTGTGTGTACAGCATGGTTGGTCGAGGCATCTGCTGTCTGATTGCCTTCTCACAACTGGTGACATATACTAGTTGTGTGCGGGCGGCAACGCATGATGTCCTGCCATATGCGATGTAGGCACCACTGGGAGCATGTACCTGTACGAAGCATGTAAACCAACACCTGTGAGTCCGATTCTATGACGACGTGGTGAAGGTTTCGTTCCTTGCAGAGGGGTAAACCATCATGTATCGCCATAGCCTCGGCTATTGTATTAGTTTGTATGCCATAGAAAGAGGAAAAAGCAAAGAGAATACTCCATGTATGATCACGGAGTATACCACCTCCCCCTGCTGGCCCCGGGTTCTCCTCCTATCATAAATTACCCTTGATCCTAGATGGATTTAAGGATCTATGGTGAGTATTCTCATTTACATTATCCATCCATCCACATCTATCCTTTCATGTACTGATCCACATCTACCCCTCTACACATATCCATCTCGCCCACATGCTTAATCCATTTTGATATACATTTCCCGGCAGAGATGAAACTAACTGGAACCTAGCACACCATATTCTTGTATGAATCAAGGTTTATAATTTTTTATTTATTTACCCAAATAGCAACGAATAAATATCACCCTAAATTTTGTTTCATCATCAACATACATATATTTATTTTTGTTCCAGTTGCATCTTATTTGGAATGAATTTCAGGTTAAAAATAGGAGTCAAAGAAGTGCCAATCATTCTTCTGGATTAATCATTCATACTGCCCTGAAGAAGTGAAGTTCCACCCAATAAAAATTTTACCTAAATGTAATATTTATTTGTTGTTAGATGGATTCTCTAGAAATTATTGGTCTCATGAGAACATAGAAATTATTAGTATCCTGATTTTGGAAAGATATATCACTACCAGAAGTTATAATAAATTTTCATTAAAAAATACTTAAATAATAATTATGAATGACCACTATACTTAGAAGGTTACCTTTGGAAAGTGTAGATGAGTCTGGTCTTATAAATAAGTATTTATATCATTAAACCACTGAAGTGAAATGTAAATATAGCAATAATGATCCTCATGGATTGACCATGCATAAGGACATATGCCCTATAAAAGAACTATGAAATATCCAAAAGATATCTATCACCCTTTCTCCTTGGTATATTATAACACACTTCCTTGATATCTTATATAGCAATATGATAAGCTAAAAAAGAGAAAATTTATACCTATAGGCATAAGGAGTGAGGTTGTGTGTATATACAAGGGTCCATAGGATTTGGAGACGATTATAATTAATTTAAAAGAAAACGAGACCATAAAAACAACAATTTTTATTTTATAGAGTACCCAAATCAATCTCCTGTTTAGTTAGAGTACTGAAGATGAGGATAACAACTAGTTTTATTTGAACCTAACTAAGAAATATGTATTTGATAAGTAAAAATATACTAAATATCTAAATAGAATTTCCGATTACATGATCTATGTGATAAAAAATTATCATAGAACTCTGTCTATGAGTATTATTCTTAAATTTTTAGTGAAATCAGAGAATAATAATATTTACTCTCTTGATAAAACTGAGAGGTACCATTTACATGCAGATTTTTTAGTTTAATAAAGTTAACTTCTATCTGCAAAACTACCTAGATTGTCAAATAACGTCATATCGGGAGATTTCTACAACTTTAATAAATTTAATCTCTCTCACTGAAAAACTGTCTATAGTATCAGATAACTTTTTATAAAGCTGATTCCAAATTATAAGATTTAATAATTTTTATAATTTGAATCTATCTCTCTATAAAGTTTCCTACCATATCAAATCCTTAATTTTATTTTGAAGTATTTAATTGCAATATCAATTCTCAGTTCTGTGATAATGTGCATACTGCTTTCAAAAATTTTCCTGCAAATTTTTCTACGATACTGATTCATATTATTATTTGAAAATAAACTCTTTGGATAATTCCTGTTAGTGGGATATCTACAATGCTTGAAGTTATTTCTATATACCTTTTTTGAAAGTAAACTTATCTACTCCTGAAGAAATAGTTGATGGCAGTTATTTTTATGGAATTAAACAACAATATTTTAAAAGAAACATTTTGAAACGTCAAAGGAGAGAACTAGGAGATATTTAGCAAGGGATTACTGCACTGTCATTTTAGATTGAAGCACTGAGGTCAGGAAGACTTATCTAGGAGAGTATTGGATGAAGATTGGGGATGTATAATCTTGGGAGACATGTTAACATCTTGCGGAAGAAAGGAGCACTTGAAGGTGATCATGGGGATGACTCAAAGGGACGAGTTCATGACATCCCCATTCTTATGATTTTGAGAGAGTGTTGTAATATGAGAGTGCAAAGGGTACAGTTTAAATCTTCAATTTCAATGATCGTTGGTTTTGGCTACAAAGATTGTTTAGAGTCTTCGTGACTCTTTTTGGCTGGATTACAAAACCAAGTAGGTTCATTCCCAAAGTAACATTGATTCATAATGAGAAGAGTGGTGAGCGTTATTCCAAGATTATAAAACTGAGTTTATAAAAGAATATATGAGAGCGAATGTTTTCGAACACCAATTCAGCCCCTCTTTGTGTTTTTCACCCATCATTTGTTCCAACAGAAAACTTTGACTATTTCTTGGTTACAGTGTATCATTCTTTTGTTATAAAATCTAACAAAGAAGATACATATATTTTTTTATTTAAATAATAATCTGGTTTAACATTTATTTATTAGACATTTTATGTGTATTGAATACCAATAAAATCTGCCTTATTGCTTTATAATTTATATCGTGCTCATAAAATTGATGCCATTAAATGTGAATGGGTTTTAATGCTATTAGTGATTTTTAATAGATAGTTTCTGCCACACCATAACATGAAAATATATACATTTGGATCATGAGTTTCCCTAGAATTGATCAATTTGGGATCATTCACTTGTTCAAAAATTATGATGTTAGTTTTCCCCATATATTAAGATAAAATTAGAAATTAAAGTTAACTCATGATTATTTCAGATTAACTGCACATCCATATAATATGAGTGGGTATCTCAGGTGATAAAATACTAAAACGACATCAAGCAAACATTTATTAAGATATAATACAAACAAATTCTACACAAAACATAAACAAGTGACAAAGTGTGCAAAACAAATAATCATGTTTAGACTAATACAATACATGTTTATGATATCCACATTTTACACTTCATCTGGGTTTGCTCTAGAAGAAATACGAATGAATTTATTTGCTTTAACGTCTTCTATCCAGTGCAGTTTTGTAGTGTACAAAGAGTATTGGTCATTTCTATTTGGGGGAATACTACGAAACAGCATGAACTCGCGTTTTTGTCAGCCAGGCAGCATAAACTTTCAGACATGTTCAAAAAATAGCACGCACCAATAAGAAGACGCCAAGTGGCGTCTTCTTATTTTTTTTGTCAGCGATGGTCAACTGCTGACATGGTAGCCAGGTGGCTTCCACCGTGGTAGCCAGGTGGACTCCACGGTGGCATCCACATCTCCGCCCGTCGACGCCGCCCATCTCCGTCCGCCGCCGCCGCCCATCTCCGGCTGCCGACGCCGCCCGTCTCCGGCCGCCGACGCCGCCCGTCTCCGGCTGCCGATGCCGCCCGTCTCCGGCTGCCGATGCCGCCCGTCTCCGTCCGCCGCCGCCGCCCGTCTTCGGCCGCCGCCGCCGCCCGACTGGGTGGCTTCCAGAACCTCCTCCAGCTCCCCCAAGAACATCACCTCCTTGGAGCTGTTCGTCACGTGCCAGAACTTGAGCAAACCCCTAATCACAGTGTCCGCAAGCTTGCAGTCCTTCTCCACAAACTGGGTGATGCAGTAGGACAGCTGCTGGTGGTACATGGCCACGCACTTGGGCTTGTGCAGAGGAATCAGAGCCCGGACGAGGAACAGTTTGTGTTCTTCCTTGAGCGGGAGAGCGAATCCATTGATGATGCTGCCGAGGATCTCCAGCAGCTCAGCGATGCCGTTGTGCTTCTCTGTCTAGAAGATGAACTGGTAGAAGATGTTCTCGATGGCCTTGCATATGAAGGGTCGGTGAACCATGAACTTGCCGTAGACCTGGTGGAGGATCGTCTTGAGATAGTCTCTCTCGCGGGGGTCCGCCGAGCTCGAGCAGAGTCTGCCGCTTGATCTCCTTCTCCTTGGCGTTCTTGGTCGGATCGGCGAAGTCGACGATCGCGCAGCAGAGATTCACTTTCCGGATGAACAGATTCGGCCTCTCCGAGCTCGGCGTGTCCTTGAATGCCGGGAGGGCTTCGTAGGAGATGGCCATCTTGGAATTCTGCTTGCTCGGGGGAGGATCGCTGCCAGCGGCCAGAGATGGGCGGCGTCGGCGGCCGGAGACGAGGGGCATCGGTGGCCGGAGACGGGAGGCGTCGGCGGCCAGAGACGGGTGGTGGCGGCGGACAGAGATGGGCGGCGTCGGCGGCCGGAGATGTGGATGCCACCGTGGAGTCCACCTGGCTACCACGGTGGAAGCCACCTGGCTACCACGTAAGCAGTTGACCATCGCTGACAAAAAAAAAAGAAGAGGCCACTTGGCGTCTTCTTATTGGTGCGTGCTATTTTTTGAACATGTCTGAAAGTTTATGCTACCTGGATGACAAAAACGTGAGTTCATGCTGTTTCGTAGTATTCCCTTTCTATTTTTGTACAACCCACATACCATTCTCTTTTAAAATTTGGTATAAAAAAAGAGTACCACTCACTAAAAAACATAAAACAATCCGTTTTAAGATTCTATTTGTCTCTTTCTATCTGTCCTTTCTAGTTTCTGTTGATTGTATCATTCCCTCTCTTGCCTGAATCTTCCTCTCTCTCTCTCTTTCTCTCTCCTGATATGAGTCACAGCCATAAGCCTTCACCCTCTTCTACATTTACTCTAAACTGTATCTCTCTCTTCTTTATCTCTCTCTCTCCCAAAAGTTTTACCCACCGTGGATCTAGCTCTTGGCTTATCTCTATTCTCTCTCTACCTTCTCTCTCTGTGACTACCTCTCGACCCTCTTGTTCTCTCTCATATCTTTCTCTCTCTCTTGTGATCCTTGGATTTTGTCTTTTCTCTCTCTTCCATTTCGTCCTGTAGCCTGGGTCTACACAATCTTTCTCTCCTCTCTCTCTCTCTAAAACTAAGGCTTCTAATAGATCTTGGCTTCTCTTTGTTGTCTCTCTCTAGACTTGACTTTATCACTATTTTCTATTCTCTTTCTTGCTTTCTCTCGCTCCTAGATTCAACCTCTTTTTTACCTCTCTCTTGCTTCATGCTGTCCATTTTTTCTTTGTATATGTCTAGATCAGTTTCTCTCTCTACCTATTGGGTTTTCTCTGTTTGACATCATCTCTCTCTAGGGTTCTACCTTATGGCTTCTCTCTGCTCTTCTCTGTGTTATCTAACTTATGACTTCTCTCTCCTCTCTCTCTCTCTTCCCCCTCTCACTCTGTGGATTCAGTACACTGCATCTCTGTCCTCTTCTTTTTCTCTCTCTAAATTTTCTCGCCATTGGATTCTCTGTCCTCTTCCTTTTCTCTCTATAAATTTTCTCGCCATTGGATTCTCTGTCCTCTTTCTCTTTTTACATGGGTCTGGCTCACATATTCTCTCTCTGCTCTCTCGGGTCTAGCTCGTGGCTTCTCTCTCCTCTTTTTTTTTCTCTCACACTCTCTCATACTTCTAAATCATTTCTTATCTTTTCTCTCTCTCTAACGGCTGTAGACTGCTGCTTTCTCTCTCTCTCTCTATGGCTTCAGCTGGCTTCTTGAACAATCTTTCTACAGACACAGCTCAAGGCTTCTCTCTCTCTCTACCCTCTTGCTCTATCTATGGCTCAGGCTAATTATTTCTCTCTCATCTTTCTATCTCTCTCTTATCTTTCTCTGACCTCTTTCCATCTCTCGCTCTCTAGAACTCTAGCCTTTGGCTTATCTCTCATCTTTATTTGACCTGTTTCCATCTTTCTCTCTCTAGAACTCTAGCCCTTGGCTTATCTCTAATCTTTCTCTGACCTCTTTCCATCTCTCGCTCTCTAGAACTCTAGCCTTTGGCTTATCTCTCATCTTTATTTGACCTGTTTCCATCTTTCTCTCTCTAGAACTCTAGCCCTTGGCTTATCTCTAATCTTTCTCTGACCTCTTTCCATCTCTCGCTCTCTAGAACTCTAGCCTTTGGCTTATCTCTCATCTTTATTTGACCTGTTTCTATCTCTCTCTCTCTGTTGAACTCTAGCCCTTGGCTTATCTCTGATTTTTCTGTCCTCTTTTCATCTCTCTCTCTAGAACTCTAGCCCTTGGCTTCTCTCTCACCTTTCCCTGTCCTCTTTTTCTCTCTCTCTAGAGAGCTCTAGCCCTTGGCTTATCTCTGATTGTTCTCTGTCCTCTTCCCATCTTTCTCTCTCAAGAACTCTAGCCCTTGGCTTCTCTCTCACCTTTCCCTGTCCTCTTTCTCTCTATCTCTAGAGCTCTAGCCCTTGCTTATCTCTAATCTTTCTCTGACCTCTTTCCATCTATCTCTCTAGAACTCTAGCCGTGGATTCTGTCTCATATTTCTCTGTCTTCTTTCTTTCTTATCTAGAGCTCTAGCCCTTGGTTTCTCTCTCATCTTTCTCTGTCCTCTTTCTCTCTCTCTAGAGCTTTAGCCCTTGTCTTCTCTCTCATCTTTCTCTGTCCTGTTTCTCTTTCTTCTCTAGAGCTCTAGCCCTTGGCTTCTCTCTCATCTTTCTCTGTCCTCTTTCTCTCTCTCTCTAGAGCTCTAGCCCTTGGCTTCTCTCTTATTGGTTCTAGCTGAAAACTTCTCGCGTTTCTCTCTCTATCCCTCCAGCTTATGGCTTTTCTTAATCCCTCTTTCTATGGACACGGCTCAAGGCTTCTCTCTCTCTCTCTCCTCGTTCTCTATCTATGGCTCAAGCTAATAATTTCTCTCTCGTCTTTCTATCTCTCTCTAGAACTTTCGGCCTTGGCTTCTCTCTCTAAAACTCGAGCCCTTGGCATTTTTCTCATCTTTCACTCTCTTCTTTATATATATTTATATATATATATCTCTCTCTCTAGAACTCGAGCCCTTGACACCTCTCTCATCTTTCTCTCTCCTCATTATGTCTCTCTCCGTAGAACTCTGGCCCTTTGGCTTCTTCCTCGTCTTCCACTCTTCTCCTGTCTCTCTCTGTAGAACTCTGGCCCTTCATCTCTCTCTCTCATTCCCTCTCCTCTCTCTCTCTCTAGATCCCTATAACTCTAGCCATTGATTCACTTTCACCTTTGTCTCTCCTCTATCTCTCTAGAACTCTAGCCCTGGACTCACTTTCTCGTTTTTGTACGTCTCTCTCTAGAATTCTAGCCCTTGACTTCTCTCTCACCTTTCTCTTTCCTCTTTCAGTCTCTTTAGAACGTGAGCCTTTGGTTTCTCTCTCATATTTCTCTCTCTATTTATTTCTCTCTCTAGAACTTGAGCCCTTCGTTTCTCTCTCCTTTTTGTATCTCTCTGGAACTCTAGTCCTTGACTTCTCTCTCTTATTTTTCTCTCCTCTTTCTTTTTCTCTCTAGAAATTGAGCCCTTGGTTTCTCTTTCATCTTTCTTTCTCCTTTTTTATCTCTCTAGAACTCTGGCCCTTGACTTCTCTATCATCTTTCCCTCTCCTCTTTCTTTTTCTCTCTAGAAATTTAGCCCTTGGTTTCTCTCCCATCTTTCTTTCTCCTTTTTCTATCTCTCTAGAACTCTGGCCCTTGACTTCTCTCTCTTTTTTCTACGTCTCCCTCTCTCCAGAAATTGAGCCCTTGGCTTCTCTCTCATCTTTCTCTCTCTTATTTCTACCTCTCTCTCTCCAGAAATTGAACCATTGGCTTCTCTCTCATCTTTCTCTCTCTTTTTTCTACATCTCTCTCTCCAGAAATTGAGCCCTTGGCTTCTCTCTCATCTTTCTCTCTTTTCTTTCTACCTCTCTCTCTCTCTACGACAGAAATTGAGCCCTTGGCTTCTCTGTCATCTTTCTCTCTTTTCTTTCTACCTCTCTCTCTCTCTACGACAGAAATTGAGCCCTTGGCTTGTCTCTCATCTTTCTCTCCTCTTTGTATCTCTCTCTAGAACTCTGGCCCTTGACTTCTCTCTCATCTTTCCCTCTCTTCTTTCTACCTCTCTCTCCAGAACTTGAGCCCTTGGTTTCTCTCTCATTTTTCTCTCTCTTCTTTCTACCTCTCTCTCTTTCCAGAAATTGAGCCCTTGTATCTCTCTCATATTTCTCTCTTCTTTCTACCTCTCTCTCTTTCCAGAAATTGAGCCCTTGTATCTCTCTCATCTTTCTACCTCTCTCTTTCCAGAATTGAGCCCTTGACTTCTCTCTCATCTTTCTCTCCTCTTTCTATCTCTCTCTAGAACTCTGGCCTTAACTTCTCTCTCATCTTTTTCACCTTTTCTGTCTCCACTGCTCTCCGCTGACGTCACCTTTTCTGGCGTCAAAACTGGGGTCGGCCCACAAAACATATGATGACGTCATAAGTAATATTTTTTGCATTAAAAACTTTAAGCATGAAGAAAGAGACAAACATAAATTTTTTTTGAAAAGTTATAGTGTAAGCGACTTTTGGAACAAAATATAACCAGAATATTTTATTGGACGAGGAATTAATTAAAAGTTCTCAGGATACCTACTTTTTATGAATCGAATTTAATATTTCTTAACCTCGGTGAAACTTTCTTTTACCCAGGAGAATATTAAAACAAATTCTAATAATAATTTATTTAATTTTTTTTGTAAAGTTATAGTTTAATCGAGTTCGCGAAGAAAATATCACCGGAATATTTTATGGACGAGGAATTAATTAAAAGTTCTCAGGATACCTACTTTTTATGAGTCGAATTTAATATTTCTTAACCTTGGTGAAACTTTCTTTTACCCAGGAGAATATTAAAACAAATTCTAATAATAATTTATTTAATTTTTTTTGTAAAGTTATAGTTTAATCGAGTTTGCGAAGAAAATATCACCGGAATATTTTATGGACGAGGAATTAATTAAAAGTTCTCAGGATACCTACTTTTTATGAATCGAATTTAATATTTCTTAACCTCGGTGAAACTTTCTTTTACCCAGGAGAATATTAAAACAAATTCTAAGAATAATTTATTTAATTTTTTTTTGAAAAGTTATATTTTAATCGAGTTTGGGAACAAAATATTACCAGAATATTTTATTGGACGAGGAATTAATTAAAAGTTCTCAGGATACCTACTTTTTATGAGTCGAATTTAATATTTCTTAACCTTGGTGAAACTTTCTTTTACCCAGGAGAATATTAAAACAAATTCTACGATTAATTTATGTGAAATTTATTCAACTAAGTCGGGTAAAAAAGCTAGAATGAACAAGGAGACGAGCCTAGATTTTTTTGATAATTTATAATTTAATCGAGTGCTACGATAAAATAATGCTAGAAGAATTTGTTAGACGAGGAATTGATTAAAATTAATATTTAATGAAATTTTCTTCTGTATGGGAGAAGATTATATCAAATTTAATATTATTTTTTTAATGGAAACGTAGAACTGTAGAATCGTGCCGATGATCTGATGAAAACGAACGGCTGAGATCTTCCCGTTCTTTCAAAAGTGCGACTACGAAGGCTTTCTTGAAGTCCCCAGAGCCCTCTCTCTCCTTCTGCGCCTCATCTCTCTCTTTCTCTCTCTCTATCTCTATCCTCTCTCTATATTTCTCGATCTATCTCTGTCTCTTTCCATCTCCTCATCTCTCTCTATTTCTCTCTCCATCTCTATCTCTATCCCACATCTCTCTATTTCTCAGTCTTATCTCTGTCTCTTCTATCTCCTCATCTCTCTCTATCTCGCACTCTCTCTCTATCTCTATCCCTCTCTATTTCCCAATCTATCTCTGTCTCTTTCTATCTCCTGATCTCTCCCTCTATCTCCATCTCTCTCTATTTTTCTGTCTATATCTCTCTCTTTCTATCTCCTCCTCTCTACCTCGGTCTCTCTCTATCTCCATCTCTTTCTCTATCTCGCACTCTCTCTATCTCTATCTCTCTCTCTATTTCTCAGTCCTTCTCTGTCTCTTTCTATCTCCTCATCTCTCTTTCTTTCTCACTCTCTTTCTCTCTATCTCCATCTCTCTCTCTCAATTTCTCTGTCTCTTTCTATCTCGTTCTCTCTCTCTCTATCTCCATCTCTCTCTCTCTCTCTCTATTCCTCTGTCTATATCTCTCTCTCTCTATCTCGCGCTCTCTCTCTATCTCCATCTCTCTCAATTTCTCTGTCTATATCTCTGTCTCTTTCTATCTCTCTCTCTCTATCTCCATCTCTCTCTCAATTTCTCTGTCTATATCTCTGTCTCTTTCTATCCCTCTCTCGCTCTCTCTCTCTATTTCCATCTCTCTCTCTCAATTTCTCTGTCTATATCTGTCTCTTTCTCTCTCTCTCTCTCTCTCTCTCTATTTCTCTGTCTATATCTCTGCCTCTTTCTATCTCTCTCTCTCTCTCTATCTCCATCTCTCTCTCTCTCTCTCTCTCTATTTCTCTGTCTCTTTCTATCTCGTCATCTCTCTCTATCTCGCTCTCTCTGTTTCTCTGTCTCCTTCTATCCATATCACACTCTCTCTGTATTTCTGCCTATATCTCTGTCTCCTATCTTTATAACTCTCTCTCTCTCTCTGTATTTCTCTCTATCACTCTCTCTCTATTTCTATCACTCTCTCACTATCTCTATCACTCTCTCTGTCTCTCTTTCTCACTCTACCTCTATCACTCTCTCTCACTCTCTACCTCTCTCTCTCTTTCGATCACTCTGTCATTATCTCTATCACCTCTCTTTCTCTCTCTCTCTCTCTCTCTCTCTCTCTTTCTCACTCTACCTCTATCACTCTCTCTCTCTCTCGATCACTCTGTCATTATCTCTATCACCTCTCTTTCTCTCTGTCTCTCTCTCTCTCTCACTCTACCTCTATCACACACTCTCTCTCTCTCTCTTTCAATCACTCTGTCATTATCTCTATCACCTCTCTTTCTCTCTCTCTCTCTCTCATTCTCTCTCACTTTCTCTCTCTCTCTCTCTCTCTCTCTCTCTCTCTTTCGATCACTCTGTCATTATCTCTATCACCTCTCTTTCTCTCTTATCTATTTCTGACTCAATCTCCATTTCTATCGCTCACTCTCTATCTCTCGTTCTATTTCTATCACTCACTTTCTATCTATTGCTCCATCTCTAACACACTCTCTCTCTACCATCGGTTAGTTTCTGTTTCTATCTCTCTCTATCTATGTCACTCTTGCTTTATTTCTATCACTCATTCTCTATCTCTCGTTCTATTTCTATCACTCACTTTTTATCTATTGCTCCATGTTAAATCTATCTCTATCACTCTCTCTATATGTCTCTGTCACTGTCTCTCTCTATTTCCCCCTCTATCTCTATCACTCTCTCTATTTCTCTTCTATCTCTCTCCTATTCTCTCTATTTCTCTCTCCTTAACTCTCTCTCTATTACCTCTCTCTACCTCTCTCACTCTCTCTATTTCTCTTCTATCTCTCTCCTTAACTCTCTCTCTATTACCTCTCTCTACCTCTATCACTCTCTCTATTTCTCTTCTATCTCTCTCCTATTCTCTCTATTTCTCTCTCCTTAACTCTCTCTCTATTACCTCTCTCTACCTCTACCACTCTCTCTATCTCTATCTCTCTCTCTATATATATATCTTTAACTCTATATATCTCTCTACCTCCATCACTCTCTCTATCTCTTTCTCTCTCTCTCTCTCTCTTTAACTCTATATATCTCTCTACCTCCATCACTCTCTCTATCTCTTTTTTTTTTTTTTTCTCTCTCTCTCTCTACCTCCATCACTCTCTATCTCTTTTTCTCTCTCTCTTTAACTATCTCATTCTCTCTCTATCTCTCACTCACTCTCTCTTTCTCTCTATCTCTCTCTTTGTCTTTCTATATCACTCTCTCTACAACTCTCTCTCTATTTATCAGTACATTAGTAAGTCAATTTTTCTCTCTCTACCACTCTCTCTCTCTATCTCTATATCACTCTCTCTCTCTCGCACTCTTGCTCTATCTCTGTCCCTCTATCACTTCTACCTCTCTCTGTCTTACTCCCTCTCTCTCTACCTCCAGCACTATCGCTCTATCTCTATCTCTCTAAATCACTATGTCTATAATTTCTCTCTCTATCTCCATCACTCTCTATTATCTTTCTATATCGATCTTTATTTTCTCTCTCCTTCGCACTCTCTCTTCTATCTCACTCTTTTCCCCTCTATATCATTACAATTCTCCCTCTCTTTACATCACTACATCTATTTCTTCTCTCTAGTCTCTCTATTCTCTCTCTCATCCCCTCTATATCACTATCTCTCTCACTTCTCTTCATCTCTATATCACTATATCTATCACCTCTCTCTCTCTTCCCCTGTATATCACTATATATCTCTCTGTTTCATTATATCTATCACTCTCTCTCTTCTATCTCAATCTCTTCCCTCTATATCACTACATCTCTCTTTCTCCATCACTATATCTATCACCTCTCTCTCTCTCTCTCTTCCCCTCTATATCACTATATATCTCTCTGTTCATTATATCTCTCACTCTCTCTCTCTCTCTTCTATCTCGCTCTCTTCCCCTCTATATCATTATATCTCTCTCTGTTGATTGTACCTCTCACTCTCTCTCTCTCTTCTATCTCGCTCTCTTCCCCTCTATATCATTATATCTCTCTCTGCTTCATTATATCTCTCACTCTCTCTTTCCTATCTCGCTCTCTTCCCCTCTATATCCCTACATCTCTCTTTCTCCATTACTATATCCATCACTTCTCTCTTTCTCTCTTCCCTCCATATCACTACATCTCTCTCTCTCTTTACATCACTATATCTATCACTTCTCTCTCTAGTCTCTCTCTCATCCCCTGTACATCACTATATCTGTCTCTCCCCCTCTACATCACCACATCTCTCTCTCTCTCTCTCTTTCTTTACATCACTACATCTATCACTCCTCTCTCTCTACCTGTCTTCCCCTCTACTTTACCACATCTCTATCTTTCTTTACATCACTATATCTATCACTTCTCTCTCTACCACTCTCTCTACACTACCACTCTCTCTTTGCTACCACTCTCTCTAGTCTCTCATTCACCCTCTCTCTCTCTCTTCCTGTCTACATCACCATATCTATCACTCTCTCTCTCTACCACGCTCTTTGTCTAGTCTCTCTCTCTTTACATTACCATATCTATCACTTCTCTCTCTACCACGCTCTCTGTCTAGTCTCTCTCTCTTTACATCACTATATCTATCACTTCTCTCTCTACCTCTCCTCTCTCTCTACCGTGCTCTTTCTCACTCTCTCCACTCTCTCTCCACTCTCTTTCTCTTCCCCTCTACATCACTACATCTCTCTCTCTCTCTCTCTTTAAATCACTATATCTATCACTTCTCTCTCTCTACTACCACTCTCTCTCTACCACGCTCTCTCTCTCTCTCTCTCTCTCCTTCCCTCTCTCTCTTCCCTCTATATGTATCACTTCTCTCTCTACTACTCTCTCTCTCCACCACACACACACACTCTCTCTCTCTTTACATCACTATGCCTAATAGCCTATCACTTCTCTCTCTCTCTCTACCACTCTCTCTCTTTACATCACTCTATCTATCACTTCTCTCTCTCTACCACTCTCTCTCTTTACATCACTCTATCTATCACTTCTCTCTCTCTACCACTCTCTTGTCTCTCTCTACCACTCCCTCTCCCTCTCTCTACCACGCTCTCTCTCTCTATCCCTCTCTTCTTCCCCGTTACACCGCTACATCTCTCTCTCCCTCTACCACGCTATCTCTCTCTCTATCACTCTCTTCTTCCCCGTTACATCACTACATCTCTCTCTCCTCTCTCTCTCTCTACCACGCTCTCTCTCTCTCCTTCACTCTCTTCTTCCCCTTTATATCGCTACATCTCTCTCTCCCTCTCTCTCTATCACTCTCTTCTTCCCTATATATCGCTACATCTCTCTCTCCCTCTCTCTCTCTATCACTCTCTTCTCCCCTATATATCGCTACATCTCTCTCTCTCCCTCTCTCTCTCTCTATCACTCTCTTCTTCCCCTTTATATCGCTACATCTCTCTCTCTCCCTCTCTCTCCCTCTCTCTCTCTATCACTCTCTTCTTCCCCTTTATATCGCTACATCTCTCTCTCTCCCTCTCTCTCTCTATCACTCTCTTCTTCCCCTTTATATCGCTACGTCTCTCTCTCTCCCTCTCTCTCTCTATCACTCTCTTCTTCCCTATATATCGCTACATCTCTCTCTCTCTACCACGCTCTCTCTCTCTCTCTATCACTTTCTTCCCCTCTACATCACCACATCTCTCTCTCTTCACATCATTATATATACCTCTTCTCTCTCTCTCTCTCTTCCACTCTCTACCACGCTCTCTCTCTCTCTACAGTCTCTCCCTCTCCTGGCGCTCTCCCGAGCTCGATCGAGCTTCAATGGCGACGCCGGCCTTCCCCGACGAGGTCTGGGACTTCGTCTTCTCCTTCCTCTCCGCCGACGCCGACCGCAACGCCATCTCCCTCGTCTGCCGCGCCTGGCACCGCCTCGATCGCCTCTCCCGCCCCTCCCTCTCCGTCGCCAATTGCTACTCCGTTCTCCCATCCCGCGCTCTTCGTCGATTTCTAGGGCTTCGATCGGTTTCCATCAAGGGCAAGCCCCATTTCGCCGATTTCAACCTCGTTCCCGACGATTGGGGCGCCTCCGCGATCGATTGGGTCGCCGCGCTCGCCCAGAACTGCCCCCTGCTGGAACACCTCCGGATGAAGCGCATGGTCGTCTCGGATGACTGCTTGGAGATGATTTCTCGCGCTTTCCGCA
Source organism: Wolffia australiana (assembly GCF_029677425.1). Classification (NCBI taxonomy): domain Eukaryota; kingdom Viridiplantae; phylum Streptophyta; class Magnoliopsida; order Alismatales; family Araceae; genus Wolffia; species Wolffia australiana. Next base: position 2,319,344 of record NC_135851.1, on the reverse strand, counting down.
ACTTCAGAACCCTAATTTTGGATACTTGCGAGGGGTTTTCCACTGTCGGCCTCGCCTACATCGCCGCCAACTGCAGGTTTACGTCTCTCTCTGTTGGTTTGATCGTTTTGATTTCCTTGTCCCGATTTGGCATCTCTCTCAGATGATTATCGGTAGTATCTGATTCAGACTGGTTTTTTTTCCTTTGGGGGAGAAAGAAAAACTCTTGGACTGTAGTAATCTGTGGGTTTTGTAAGCTGAATCTTGCAGTGATAATCTCGGGTTTTCCCGCACTTTCTCTCTGACTCAGATTGTTTTTTTTTCTTTTTATTGGGAAAGAAAATCTTCGACTGTAGTAAGTAATCTTTGGGTTTTGTAAACTTAATCTTGCAGTGATAATCTCTGGTTTTTTCCCGCACTTTCTCTCTGATTCAGATTGTTTTTTTTTCTTCTTTTGGGAAAAAAATACTCTTGATGACTGTAGTAATCTGTGGGTTTTGTAAGCTGAATCTTGCATCGATAATCTCGAAAATTTTCCCGCACTTTCTCTCTGATTCAGATTGTTTTTTTTTCTTCTTTTGGGAAAAAAAACTCTTGATGACTGTAGTAATCTGTGGGTTTTGTAAGCTGAATCTTGCGTCGATAATCTCGGATTTTTTCCCACACTTTCTCTCCGATTCAGATTGGTTTTTTTTTCTCCTTTTGGGAAAAAAACTCTTGGGGACTCTAGTAATCTGTGGGTTTTGTAAGCTGAATCTTGCATCGATATCTCGGAATTTTTCCCGCATTTTTTCTCTGCTTCAGATTGTTTTTGTTTTCTTTTTTCTCAGGGAAAAAACCTTTTGGACTGTAGTAATGTGATACAACCTTCGTATCAAAGATGAATCCAATGCAATGAATTATAGATATCCAAATTGAGAATGTAGATCTTGACAATGCTATTGACAGAATTAAGGAATAGACTGGAGTTGATCTCGACGGCTCCCCTCCCTGGTGAGCTCCTTCAAGATCTTGGCGGTCTTCCTCGAATGCTGGACTCCTCCCTCCAAGTTGCATGGCGGGGCAGCGCGCTCGCAGCTCCTCCCTAGATCGGCTGTAACAACTTCTTGCACAAGAAAACAATGTCCCCTCATACCTGGGTGTACCCCTTTATTTATAGATCCCGCTGGGGGGGGGGGTCACTTACGCTGGTCAACTGTCCGTTGACCAGGTCTGAACCTCCTTCTTCTGTATGTCTTTGAATAGCGTCTATCAATACCCTCCCCATAAAGATTCAGCTTGTCCTCAAGCTGGAAGTTGGGAAATATCTTTCGCATTCTGTGCACTTGCTCCCAAGAAGCTTCTTCTCGAGATAAATTTGACCACTTGACGAGAACTTCTGCGCCATATGGGGTCTGACGAATTTTAAGGATGTCCTCCGGGTAAACCTGCCACACATATTCATCTGTTAATTCTTCTGGCAATGGTTGAATGTTAGATTGATGAGGTCCCACTGCTCTTTTGAGTAGAGAGGCATGAAATACGGGATGTAACGAAGCAGTTTCAGGTAATTCTAATTTATATGCTACTGGTCCGATTTTTTGAGAAATCTTATAAGGCCCGAAGAACTTTGGACTAAGTTTTTCGCAGACCCTTTTTGCCAATGACTTCATCCTATAAGGTCTTAGTTTTAAATAGACCATATCTCCTTCTGCGAATTCTTCATCTCTTTGATGCTTATCAGCTTGAGATTTCATACGAGACTGTGCTTTGGCTAAATGTTGCTTTAGGCTAATGAGAACCTGATCCCTTTCCGTATGTAGCTGGTCAATGGAATCAAAAGGCGACGGGGTTGACCCATAACGTGTTAAGGAAGGTGGTTCTCGTCCATATACTGCTTTGAAGGGAGACATTTGTATGGATGTATGAAATGATATATTATAATTATACTCGGCCCAGTGCAACCAGTTCTTCCATTTCCTTGGATTTTCTGATGCAAAACATCTCAAATGGCATTCCAGGCCTCAGTTCGTTACTTCAGACTGACCATCAGTCTCAGGATGATATGACGAGCTAAATTTAAGGTGGGTACCCCGAAGACGATGTATTTCTTTCCAGAAGAGGCTTGTAAAGAGACTTCCCCTTATCTGAAATAATAGAACGTGGGATGCCATGCAACCGCACGATCTCCTTAGCAAATATTTCTGCAATGGTTGATGCCTGAAAAGGATGTCGCACAGCTATATAGTGGCTGTATTTACTCAGGCGATCCATGACCACCAGTATTGAATCTGCTCCTTTTGATTTAGGTAAACCTTCCACAAAGTCCAGAGTAATATCCTCCCAACTCTGATTCGGGATTGGTAAAGGTTGTAACAATCCTGCTGGTGATAGTGTGGATGCTTTTTGTTGTTGACAGACCTGACAACCATTCACATAAGCCTTGATTTGTTTTCTCATGCCCATCCATGTAACTTGTTGGGAAATTCTTTTCAATGTTCTCTGAAATCCCCCATAGCCCCCTATATTAGAATCATGAAACTCCTGCAAGACCTTCTGAATTAATGTAGAGCCTGTTGGTAGGACTATTTTTCCCTTATACATAAGGATGCCTTGAATAATTGAATAACCAGGGAGTGTGTCTTTTCGTGCTTCTATGTCCTGAATGATTTTACTCAATTTGGGATTGTCCTTGACCTCCTGGAAAAGCTTGATTTTATCCAACCAAAGTGTCATAGATATGGAATTGCATTCTTCCGAAATGATTTGGGGTGCTCTTGATGATGCATCCGCTACTATGTTCTTTTTCCCAGACTTGTACTGTATGGTGAAGTTGTACCCTAGCAACTTAGATACCCAACGATGATATTGTATTGGTACCTCCTTCTGATCTGTTAAAAAGCGTAAACTGATCTGATCAGTATATATGTTGAATTGATTGAACATTAAATAATGTTTCCATTTTTTAACGGCCCACACCACCGCCATTAGCTCCCTTTCATATGCTGACTTGAGTTTAGCTTGATTAGAAAAAGCCTTGCTGAAGAAAGCAACAAGGTGATTTTCTTGTAATAATACAGCCCCCACCGCAAAATCTGACGCATCTGTCTCAATACTGAAGGGTATAGAGACATTGGGTAACCGTAGCACTGGTGTTTTGGCCATGGCTTCTTTTAGCTTGATGAATGCTGTCTGCGCTTCCTCATTCCACTTAAAAGAGTTTTTCTTCAATAGAGTTGTTAATGGATGTGAAATAGCAGCGTAGTTAGCGACAAATCTTCTGTAGTAACCTGTAAGGCCTAAGAACCCCTCAGTTCCTTAATAGTTGTTGGTACCTTCCATAGTTGAATGGCTTCAATATTGGCAGGATCTGTGGAAACCCCCTCAGCCGAAACTCTGTGTCCCAGAAATTCAACATGTTTACATCCGAATTTGCATTTTTTTGGGTTGATAACAAGATGATTCTCGGCCAGTAATTTAAATACCACAGTGAGGTGTTTTTCATGCTGTTGATAGTCCTTATTGTATATCATCAAAAAAGACCAGTATAAACTTGCGCAGGTGTTTAGCAAACACTGCATTCATGAGCTATTGGAAGGTTGCTGGTGCGTTTGATAAACCAAATGGCAGCACTACAAATTCAAAATGACCGTGATGTGTTTTAAAAGCCGTTTTTTCAATGTCATTTGGGTGCATACGTATCTGATAATACCCAGACTTCAGGTCTATTTTGGAAAAAATAGACATACCATGGAGCTCTTCTAACAATTCATCTACCACTGGTATTGGGAACCGATTAAGGACAGTCATTTGATTTAAGGACCTGTAGTCAACACAGAGTCTAAATCCTCCATCTTTCTTTTTTACTAATAAAGCTGGACTTGCAAAACAACTCTGGGAATGTCGAATAACTTTCATGTCTAGTAACTCTTGTATCAACTCTTCTAAAATGTTTTTGTGGGTATAAGAATACCTATAGGGCCTCTTATTAATCGGTTGTACCCCAGGTTTCAAGTATATCTGATGATCACATTCTCTGACGGGTGGGAGATCTTTTGGTTGTTCAAAAACATGTGGAAAAGTGCTTTTTAACCAATGCAAAAAATAATCTAGGGCAACAGAAGATACCTCTAGATTATGATTGATAGTTTGCTCTCGAATCTCCGTGATTTGATGAATAGAATTCTCCCAGTCTTGGTTAGCTTGATCAACCTCGAATTGAGAGTATCTGAGTGAATTTAGCTCAGGATCGGATAACATAGTATGAATCTGGCCCTTCCAAGTAAGCTTGAGCATCAGGTGGTGATAGTTACAATGAAACCACCCCAGTGTTTTTAGCCAAGGTACCCCAAGTATTAAGTCACAACTTCCTAGTGGAAATGGAATAAAGTTCTGTTTGAAAACCAGACCTTGGAATGCAATTGGCAAGTTGAGACATATTCCATTCGTCTGCCTGCAATGTCCGTCGCCCATTGCAATACTAATCTTATGATAAGGATGAACTTGGATTTTTAGTCTCTGAATCACAGTGGGTCATATGAAGTTGTTAGTGGCCCCACCATCAATGAGGATCGTCACCTTTTGATTATATAGTTCTCCCCATATCCTGAAAGAACCGTGCCCCGGACCCGTATGAGTATTAAACTTTTGCAAGGACATAATCTCTCCTCCTATAGGGGGCCCTTCATCTAATTGCAATAAGTCCTCTTCTGTGAGGGGTTGATCCACCTCTTCTTCCTCTTCCTCCAGCATGTATATACTGAGTTTCTTTTGACAATGATGGCCTGGTGTGTATTGTTCATTACAGTTGTAGCAGAGTCCTCTTTCTTTGTGCTGCAAGAATTCTTCATTAGATGACTTCGTAATTTTCTTTTTGTTGCTTCTGTGGGAAGTATCACTTTTGAGAGGATTCTGATTTATCCTGGATACCTGGATCGAATGTTGCCCCTCTCCCTTGTTTGAGTAGTTTGCTCTGGGTGGGTTGAAGTTGAGAGGCTTGTAGGATACGGTAGCAGTGTGATTTACCCCCTCCTCTTCCTTCAGGATTGCTAAGTTGCTTTCAGCTTCTATAGAATAGTCCATCTCTTGAATTCCTTCTGGTCGATATTTATTTGTTTAATTCAACTCTGATTGCTGGCTTCAGCCCTCTGAAATACGCAGTTTCTTGAATATCCGGCGGAACATGAGCTAAGAATGCGGAGAGATCCTCAAATTCCGATCGATACTCAGATACGGTACCTGTCTGTTTAAGACTCATCAACTGATTGCATAAAGATCTGTTGGAGAAATGATACCTCTTTTCGAAATGCTGGCAAAACACCAGCCAGTGGTCAAAACCGAAATTTTCTTCGGTGTAAATGAACCAGCCTAGAGCTGGACTTTCCATGCGGAGAGAGACCAATTGTAACTTCTCTTCGTCTGTTAATCTATTGACTTTAAAGAACCTCTCGACACAGTTCAACCAAATTTGTGCGTTAGAACCATTAAAATAAGGTAGATCCCCTTTACGGAAGGTTACCTTTTGTTCCGTGGCTGGATCTTGGTTCATTTGTACGCGGCCATACTTTGTTGGCTCTCTCGTCCCTGCTCTTGCGGTGGAAGACGTGTTGACTTCAAGTTTAGAGTTCATAGCCTCCAGTTGTTGCATAATTCCCATAAGAATTTCCGCTGGAACAGGAATCTCATCGGCTCTGGCTTTGCCTCTGATGTCTTCTTGATCAGACATATCGATTTTCTTGAATTAATCTTGAATCTCTGACCGATCAGTTCGTCTGGCTCTAATACCAGTTGATACAACCTTCGTATCAAAGATGAATCCAATGCAATGAATTATAGATATCCAAATTGAGAATGTAGATCTTGACAATGCTATTGACAGAATTAAGGAATAGACTGGAGTTGATCTCGACGGCTCCCCTCCCTGGTGAGCTCCTTCAAGATCTTGGCGGTCTTCCTCGAATGCTGGACTCCTCCCTCCAAGTTGCATGGCGGGGCAGCGCGCTCGCAGCTCCTCCCTAGATCGGCTGTAACAACTTCTTGCACAAGAAAACAATGTCCCCTCATACCTGGGTGTACCCCTTTATTTATAGATCCCGCTGGTCAACTGTCCGTTGACCAGGTCTGAACCTCCTTCTTCTGTATGTCTTTGAATAGCGTCTATCATAATGTGTGGGTTTTGTAAGCTGAATCTTGCATTGATAATCTCGAGTTTTCCCGCAGTTTCTCTCTGATTCAGACTGTTTTTTTTTTGGGAAAAAAAACTCTGGGACTGTAGTAATCTGTGGGTTTTGTAAGCTGAATCTTGCATTGATAATCTCAGGTTTTCCCGCACTTTCTCTTTGATTCAGATTGTTTTTTTTTTTTTGGGAAAAAAACTTTTGGGCTGTAGTAATATGTGGGTTTTGTAAACTGAAACTTACATTTATAGACTCGGTTTCAGGCAGTTTATTTTTTTTAACAAAACCATGCACTGTAAATGTGGGTCATGAGCTGAATCTTGCATTGATGATCTTTGATTATCCCACACTTTCTCTATTATTCAGACAGTTTTTTTTTAACTGTTGGGCTTAATAAGCTGTGTTATAAAAGCTGAGTCTCGCATGGATAATCTCTGATTATCCCACTCTTTCTCTCTGATTCAGACAGTTATTTAAAAAAAAAACTTTTTGGAGTGTAACCTGTGGGTTATACGCTAAATCTTGCGTCTGGGATCTCCTGTATCCTCTTTTTATGCTTGCAAAGAAGGAGATTTCATTTGGGCTTTGACTCTGGCTTCTCTGTTTCTGAAATCCCTGTGAATCTTGCAACCTGAAATGTTATCCTTCGGTCCAGGAACATGAAACGAGTGGATTTACGGAAATTCATAAAATCTATGTAATGGGCCAATTTTTTGATTTACATAATTTGTCTTCTGTTTGTGGTGTCATCCCTTTTATTCTTCTTCTTCTTGGTACGATCCCCATGGAGATCTAACAAAATCAAGAAATGGGAAGAGGGGTAGAGAGGAGAATAGGAGAGATGGAGGTAAGAGAGAAGAAGAGAGAATGATTGGTGAACAAACTCTCAAGAACCTCCAAATCGGGAGTTCTTGCCCTCACGAAAGCCGGATAGAGCTACTCGTGCCAAGAAATCACAAGTTGATTTTTCATCAAAAGTCCCTCTAATGACCTTACAAGGGTGTATTTGTAACACTACGATTTCAGGAATCTAACAGGGGCCAATTACTTGATTTACATAATTCGTCTCCTGCTTGTGGTGTCATCTCTTTTATTCTTCTTCTTCTTGTATGCAGGAACCTGCGTGAGCTGAATTTGCAGGAGAACAATGTGGAGGACTGGAGTGGGCACTGGCTTAGCCACTTTCCGGAAAACCTGACTTCCTTGGTTTCTCTCAACATTGCTTGTCTAGATGGCCACGTCAACCTCTCCACCCTGGAACGACTCCTTCGTCAAAACCCCAACTTCGAGACGTTGCGTCTTAACCAGGCCATTTCCCCCGATCGTCTCGCTACGCTCCTCCGTCTCGCCCCTCGAATCACCGACCTCGGCACCGGTCGCTTTCTCTTAAACCCCGCTCTTTCAACCTCCTCGAACCTCGAATCCGCGTTTGCCTCCTGCAAAAACCTAAGATCACTCTCCGGAATCTGGGACCGTGTCCCCCCGTATCTCCAAGCCATCCTCCCGATCTGCCATCGTCTAACAAGCCTCAACCTCAGCTACGCCTCCCTCCAGAGCCTAGATCTCATCAAACTCGTCTCTCGTTCGTCCAATCTTCGACAGCTCTGGGTAAGTAAGTATACATCCTACCATCATTAAATTGGACCTGTTCTGATTATAAAATGATTTGATTTTCTTCAGGTGATGGATCTGATAGAAGATGACGGGCTGGAGGCCGTGGCGGCTAACTGCCGATATCTCGAAGACCTTCGAGTGTTTCCCTCGGACCCGTACGGGCAAGTAGCACCGCCGCCCGCTGCAGTGACGGAGAGAGGGCTGGTGGCGGTGGCGGCGGGCTGCCCTCGGCTAAACTCGGTGCTCTATTTCTGCAGACAGATGACGAACGCGGCTCTTGAAATGGTGGCCCAGTCCAGGCCTAACCTGGTCAAGTTCAGGCTCTGCATAATGGAGCCAAGAGTGCCGGATTACAAGACCGGGCAGCCTTTAGACACGGGTTTTGCGGCCGTTGTCGAGTCCTGCTGCGGGTTGAGGCGGCTTTCGATGTCTGGGCTGCTTACGAACCGGGTCTTTGCTGCCATTGGAAGCTTCGCTCGGCAGCTCGAGATGCTGTCAGTAGCGTTTGCCGGGGACGGGGACGAGGGACTGAATTATGTTCTCAGCGGGTGTCCGAGGCTGAGGAAGCTGGAGATCCGGGACTGCCCTTTCGGAGACAAGGCTTTGTTGGGGAATGCGAAGAAGCTCGAGACGATGAGATCTCTTTGGATGTCGTCGTGCTTGGTGACGATAGGGGGTTGCAAGGAGCTTGCAAGGATGATGCCCCATCTCAGTGTGGAGGCGATTGAAGAGACGAAGACAGGGTCACCGGAAGTCTGGCCGAATGATGCGCTGGTGGAGAAGCTGTATGTATATAGGACGCTCGCCGGGCCTCGGCAGGATGCTCCTGACTTTGTATGGATTCTTTAAAAGGAAGATGGTGATAGAGAGGTATTATTCTCCAGCATGCCATATGTTCCACATCATATTCTATTATATCTGCCTTTTAGTTTAATTTTCCTTTTAGCTTTCCTCTTCATCTCATCTGTCTTCTCTCTATGATAGTAATTGGAATCTATGACATTATTGCATATATATAGCTATCTGATTAATATAATATGGTTTGATAGTTATTGACAACCAGTCTGTTTACAGTCCCTTGAAATATTATCATCATGTATGTTCATTATAAGATAACATGTCTCATATTAGATCATTATCCTTAAGGACTACTGGTTTCATATGCATTCATTTCTATCTGTAATAATTAAACAAATGGAAACATTAACAATTAAGAAATACGCGTAGTATTAGATCTGCATTTGTACTAATTTTAAGTATGAAATCCTTCTATCAAGATCATGTTTAATTATGAATATAAATATCATATATTTAATCTAAAATTGTCATACCTACAAGAGCTCATAAATTCAACATATTAGGAGTGGCGTATCATTTTTTCCTCTCATCGTCACTAAATATAATTATATTTGATTTTGGTAAATATACGTGATTATATACACTTGAATAATATAGAATATAAGTACCAAAAATTTAAATATTCTTTTAAGCTGACAGTCGAAGTAATAATAAAGTTTGATACATTAATCTTGAATTTTAAGACAGATTATATAACAACAATAATGATATGATATTTGAAGATATAAGGCATTTTATTCATATAAGATTGCTTATTCATAACATGTGAGAGATATGTTAGGCCCTTTATCAGTTAATTTAATAAATGTGATGCACATAAAATTTTCCATAGTCTAATGGGACAATTATAGAAAACAGTAATTTTATCTTGGATCTTTATGATATTAGACTATATACTATGAAGACATTATCCTCATATGTTAAGTATTTCTCCTAAATTTACACCCCAACATTAAGGAAAACCCATCAATCTCGAATTTAAGTAATAATCCATACAAGATTTTATGTAGTGTCTTAATATGTGTGCAGCAGGAATTGATAACTGATATTTGGCCGATACAATGTAAAAATAATAAATGTCCAACTGATAGTTGAAATTGTATGTGATCTCAAGCGGACTGCCTTCATCTTCAACTCGACTTTGCTTTGTATTAACGTGGATATAAATTTGTTTGGCATCTAGGAAGCCAACATCCTAAAGATTCACAGAAAGTTATGGTTCGAAATAGAAAAATATCATCCAATACAATAGTTAAAAGGGGAACATATTGAAGCCTCAAATTGAACTTAGATTTGTTTCTTTATGAGATAATATACGGTTATGAAGGTGGATAGGTAAGGATTTATTCTATTTTTGCCCATTACTTATTTAATTATGCGGATTTATAGTTTCCTAAATGTACTCACACATGTGAGGGTAGAATAATAATATCTGGTTTTATTTGAATCTCAAAATTTTATTGTGATACTTTTCATCCTTTTAATGCAAAAATGAGAAAATAATAATAAAAAAATATAAAGAGGGATATTCTATTTTACTTCTAAGACAGCAACCACTTTGGCTCCTACTGGGTCGCACAATTCAACAACACAGATCTCGTGACTTAGGCCATTCATATGTCCCCTGATGACACTACACCACAAACCCATAGACTTGGGCCAATGCATGCACTTGTGTGCATGCCAACCGTCCTGAAAAGAGAGTGTTCTATTCCACCCTCCCATTTTTTATGATTAGGGAGCTAAAATTTTGAAAATTTCAGCTTATCAGAGTTGACCTACGATGTGGGCATTAGAATTTGAAAACCAAACTTACATTGATTTCTAAGGAGATCTTACAATGGGGAAAATAGTTTGTTGAAAAATCACAAGGTTTTGATTTTCTGACTAAACATCTATTAATTAAACCTAACTTTCATCTGTTCTTAAGTTTGTTCAATTCTTCCGTTTTATCTTGAATCCGTAGTCAGTAGACTTTTTCAACAAGTTTGGTATTTGAATATTGAATTCATTGTTAAGATATAATGCCACAGAGTCTCTACTAACTGCTTCCATTCTAGTTGAACTTGTTCAGTTGGATCTTGACAATTTGGTTTCAGAGCCATTAGATTCCTCCGATTTAATGGCCGATCTAGATTAGAGACTGGAAGCATTGGATAATAAGGTGCACACAAATCAAAACTCATTTACTTATGCATGAAACCATATTATGCAAGAAATGGCGAACATGAACGCTTATTTAAAGAACAAGGCAACAGTGGTGGGACAAAACAGCTCGGTCTCAGAAGTTCCAGTACATTTACTAGAGAGGAGAATAGATTTTGATTGTAGATTTAAACGTGGAGACCTTCCTGTTTTTTGTGGTTGTCAACCTGAAGCTTGGCTAAAGTGTGTGGAAAGGTTTTTTCGTCTTCACCCAATGGCCAATCATGATTTTTTGAGGTATACATCCAACCTTCTCGAACAACAAGACATTGTCAGGAGCAAAAGACAATTTTGAGGCTGCATGATCTCTGCAATCCTAACCAAACACTAGTACTCTCTCTTAGAATTTATTCAATTATTTCCAATTATAACTGTCTATATCCTTTGGTGTTTTCAGGAAAGGTTTTACCACCAAAAAGAGACATACATCACTAAATACATCTCATCCCTAGATCTAGACCCATACATGTGAGACCATACAGATATTCATTCTTACATAAGAACGAATTTGAACTACTAATTCAAAAATATGTTAGACACCAATTTTATGACACTCTACAAGTCCCTTTTCAAGCCCAGATTTATGGATTAAAAAGAAAGATGGTGGCTGGAGAATACACAATGACTATCATGATTTAAACAGAATTATTATACCCAATTGGTTTCCTATACCAATTGGGCAAGAATTATTGGAGGAACCACATGTGGCCGCTATTTTTACCAAATTAGACCTAAAGTCAGGTTACTATCATGTTAGAATGTTTTAAGATCACATCCAAAAGACAGCTTTCAAAACTCATCTTGGCCACTATAAATTTCTATAAATGCCTTTTGGCCTCTCAATGAGCCTAGATACATTCCAAGGATTAATGAATTCAATTTTCAGACCTTATTTGTGGAAAGTTTAGTATTTTTTGACGAGATCTTAATCTACAACAAAAATTTAGGTGAGCACAAATTACATCTAAAACTTGATCTAGAACTACTACGAGACAACCAATCATGGGTAAACTCTATAAAAATGTGATTTCCACAAGGACAAGACTGAATTCTTGGGCCATTGGGTATGTGCGGATGGGGTCTCTACCAATGCTGGTAAAATTAAAGCCCAACAGAATTGGCTAACACCTACTGCACTCAAACAGCTAAAAGGATTTCTGGGATTGAATAATCATTACAGACAATTTTTACAACACTATTCCACTAAAGCTCACCCTTTAACCTCAGTACTTAAAAATAATGCTTTCTAGTGGTCACCAAAGCTGATTTGGTATTTTTATCCCTGAAAAAAGGCACAGGCGACTACACCCATACTCGGCCTACAAGATTTTTCCATGCCTTTCACTGTGGAGACAGATGAATCAGGTTATGGAGTAAGGGCAGTATTAATACAAGATTTAAACCTTATCGTGTATTTCAGTAAAGCGTTATCTGCTAGAGCGCATACCAAATCTGCTTATGAAAGAGAATTGATGACAGTAGTATGGACAATTAACAAGTGAAAGCAGTATCTGCTATTCATAATTTTTTTATCCTAACAGATGAAGCTTCTCTAAGGTTTCTCAATGAATAACATTGAATACCTCAACCATATCACAAATGGATCTCAAAACTGTTGGGGTACAAATTTGAAATAAAGTACAAAGCATGCCAGATCCACACTGTGTCAGATGCGTTATCTCATTCGATCGGTCAAATGCCCATTAAAAGTATGTCCATAAGACACTGGATGGATAAGAATCAATTTAAAGTGGAAGTTTATCACGACCCAATATTATCTGAAATTAAGAGTTCAGAGCAAATACTGGGAAGTATCTTAATTACTCTTTCCACCGTAATCTTTTATTTTAGAAGAAAAGGTGATCATCCCTACTAACTCTCCGTTGATTGATAAGTTACCATTTGAATTTCATGATGCAAAAATAGGTGGTCATGGTGTATTCTTAAAGACATACAAAAAGATATCCATTACAAAGGAATGAAAGAGGGAATAAAACTTATGTATCTTCTTGCCACATTTGCCAAATGCATAAGGCGTCCACTTTGAAGTGTGCCAGGGTGCTTACACCATTACCTACCCCTGATAAAATATGGGAAGACATATCCTTTGACTTTATTGAGGGTCTACCAAATTATCAAGGGTTGAACTACATTCTGGTCGTAGTTGATAGACTAAGCAAGTATACCCACTTCATTCCAATCAAACACCCTTGTTCATCTCATGATATTTCTCTACTGTTCATCAAAGAGATTGTAAGTTTAGATGGAATAACAAGGTCTATTGTTTCAAACAGGAACAATGTGTTCACTAGTTTGTTTTGGAAAGAATTACACAAAATCCATGGCACTTGTGTGAAAACTCTGCTCTTCTTATCACCCTGAAACTGATGGACAGATTACATTTATAATACATCCTTTGCAAATAGAAGTCTTGAATTTTAATTGAGGTGCTTCTCATCAGAACAACCCAAACAGTGGATTAAATGGTTCCCATGGGCAGATTACATTTATAATACGTCCTTTTCACTCAGCTTATAAGGATGAACTTTTTAAAGGTTGTTTATGGTAGGGACACTCCTCATCTTATGAGGTATGGTAGGGACGCTCCCTTTGATTCTCTAGATATTCTTCATAAAGAGAGATATCAAATTCTATCGGTGCTAAAATCATATTTGACCAAGGCACAACAAAACATGAACAATAAATCTGAAAATACAGTACTGGTGAAGAATTAAGTGACGGTGATTTGGCGTATTTGTGAGTTTGACCTTATTGAACGAGATCTAATTCCAGGAAGACACGTGAAAAACTTTCACCATGATATTTTGGTACCTATACCATTTTACAAAAAATAGGACCAGTTACATATAAACTTGATCTTCCTTATACATGCAGACTACACCAAGTTTTTCATATTTCCCATCTTAAAAAGGCTATCAATGATCACCAATCAATGTTATATGGTTCGTCTAACTTGTTTGAAAATTTGGAATGGCAAGTATATCTTGATTGCATAATTTCTCACCGATTCAACATAAATGGCATGTTAGTGGTAGTCAAGTGGAAGAATCTAGAAAAATTACAAGGCTATGTGGGAGGACATAGACATTCTTGAACACTTGTTTCCCAGCTTCTCAATTAGGGACTAATTGTGTTCGCCCCAAAAGTAATGATAAGCCTCTGAGGAAGACTTACCAAAGCAAGAAGAGGTGCAAGGCAAACTCCACACATATGAACTGATGCAACACGTTGGAACCCTTTGAATAAGAGTGTGAATACCTCTATCATGAAGTTTTTTCACTTTTCCATTAGATCATCATGAAGTTTTTACTCACTTGAACTTTTCGAATGGACGGAGAGCCACCGCCGTGTGGAGCTGCTGAAGACTGATCTGTTTTCAGCATCGAGGAGTGAATAGTAGAGTCGATCCTAGAGCTCTTTCTGTTCTTTAGTTTGTTCTGACATTGTCTTTTTTATTCTTCCTTGTTATTTTGAATCTGGAATTACTAGATTTTTTCTGCAAGTTTGGCATTCAAATTTTGAATTCATTTTTAAGATCTACTTCCATGGATGCTCTAGTAACTGCATCCATTTGAGTTGAATTTGTTCGATTGGATCTTAAAAAATTGTCATGTAATAAAATCTGGAGCTAAGAATAATGCTCAGATTGAACGCGTGCCTAGCTCAATGCTTGGGAAGGAATGTTGATCAGCCTTCACTTGTGTAGTGGAAGTCTCTTTAGATTGCTTGGGGGTTAAGGAGCGAGGTAGGGCTAGGCCTTTAGTAAAATATCAGGACGTTGTATTATCATGGGTAGAATAGCTGATAAACCAGAATTTGTGTTAAATAAGTCATTTTAAGGCTCTGATTTTTGCAGCGATATTTATAAAATTTTCCATAGAAAAGGGAAAGGGTCAAATCCACAAGAAGAAGGTAATGAGAGTAAATTATGATTCAAATATATTTAAAATTAATTTTTTAGGTGATTTAATATTTTATGGATTTTAACTATTTTTTAAAAATAAAATCAAATAAATGATGGAAAACTGATAAAAAATATTTTTAAATAAATGAAATAAATATTTATGTTGTAATAAGTTATAGTAATTTAATTTAATATGATTTTTTAATAAGTTATTGTAATTTAATATGATTTTTTAATTTTTTTTATTCTTTAGGGAAATAAATAATATTTAAGGACAATAGAACCTAATGTTGCACTTCCCGTCGTGAAATTGCAGCGGAAATGAGTAGTGGATGAAAATACTATAAATTTTTCTGCAAGAGGATTTTTTAGTGTCATTTGATGGATTGGAAAGCTTGAAGTCTAGGCTATCATCTAGAATTTTTTCCCAGAGAAAACTGAGAAAATTCAAATAAAACATTTAAGAGATCACATAAACATTGTTGTCACTTTCCCCAAGGGCTAAGTGGTGATATTTCTCCAAGAATCTTGATCACCCTAAAATTCTATCTCGCACATTCTTATAGAAAAATAATGGATCAAATAATTCTGATGCACTAGGCCTCCAACAACTCGGGAGCAGAAATCCAAGGTGAGATACAAAGAGAGGAATAAGAGAATAAATAGAAGTTCCCTAATTCTTCAAGCCACTAGATTTACTTGCAAGGGTTTGATGGGCTAGGATTTTTTATTTCCAGTGTAGAAACATGCTTTCAAATTCAAAATGTGGGCTAGTTCCACAATTCTTGCCTTTAGTTGACCCTGTCCTTAAGGGGGTTTGAATGGGCATCTAAAGTAGACTTCTTTTGTATTAGGCCTCTTCTTAGTATCTATTAGATGGCTTAGGTTTCTCCATTCCTGCCATTTTTATCCCAAATCTACCAATGCGTTTACCAAAGTCTTGTTTTTTCAAATAAAACTCCAAGAAGATGTCAGAAATCCACTTGACTCTAAGGAGTCAAGTCAAGTTAGTCTCAATATTCAATAATATATCTATAAAAATAGAGCTAAGGAAAATGAATCATAAAGTTCTCATTTTATCTATAAATGGTGAATAATGTTAGTGCAAATCTAAAAATATGTGGTAAAAAATAAGTATAAAAACATAATTTTATTGATCAAATTTGACGTTATCAATAACATAGGAGGTCGTAGCAATTACATGGGGTGCAGGGCCAATACAGAAATGCAAAGACATGGTGTTCCAGTGCATTGCGGCTTGCACCACCCCCGCGCACACCTTCAGCCACTGTCACTACAAGTGTGGCCTTCGGTGGGGCGCTACATCCCCATGGGACATGGCTTTCGATGCATTTGTCAGTTGGTTGTACCACATGCCCCAACATCCACCCACAACATCCTTGTGCTTGGGCGCAGCCTTGATGGTCCATGCACCTCTAGTCCACATTGGCATCACTATTACTTTGGTCCACATTGGCGCCGCTTGTGATTAGCACCCCAAGCTTTAGCACCTACGCCTGCAACACTACCCACAAGGACACTCCTAACGTCCCTCACCCGTCGTGGTGCTCCATGTGCCATGCCTTAATCTCTTGGAAAGATATGGCCCCAACCCACGTGGGGAGTACCTGCAGATTGCGGTGTAGGCATCGTCGGCCTTCATGAAGCCTACGCAACCGACGCACATGCAACCTTGGCAGTCACAACAGCCTGTGCATGCCGCGTGCTTTGATCTCCACACATGTATGCCGGTGATCACAAGCACTATGTGGGCGTTGGCTTCAATGACCAGGGACGGGCGTCACCACCTGCCATGCGTGTTGTGTCTCTGCAATGAACTCGGCTCCTTATCCCCAGTCCAAGTATGTGGACAAACCCTACGTAGTTTGCATACTGACCTCTATGCAGAAAGGTCACCTAATTTGGGGCCTTACAACACTCCCTGTATTAATTTTCACTTTATTATACTACAACAATATGGATTTTAATTCTTAGAGAAAGTTTTAGTAAATTAGTTTGGTAATATGATGAAATTCGAATATAACTGATAAATGCATTTATAAATTCTTAAAAATATTTATTAAATCATTTGTGGAACATAACATTTTATTTTGTTGGAAATATATCAAAAAATGATTCCCTTAGTTTAGAAAAAATTGACATGTGATCAATCACTCAACACCATGTTGTTTAACAGTTTTTGTCAACCTATTTTTGTGGTCAAATATGAAGTAAAGGTTCCATTTGAAATTTTAGTTCTATATCCATCAACCAATATGAAGTATTATGCTTTCATAATGTTCATTAATAAATTATGTGAATACTGTTCAATTCCTTGTAGTTGCACTTTTAAAAGAAATGAAAGATTTCAGCCATTTTTTTGATCATATTTTACGGAGACACCAAATGTAGGAAAAAAGAGAAAAATATGAAAAAGGAAAGAGGGAGTGAGAGATAGCTAATAATATAGAGATAGAGAAAGTGAGAACTCATGTAATTACTCAAAACAAACAATTGGTAATTACTCTTTTTAGCAAGTTCAAGCAGTGGTAAGAACTCATGTATATTTTTTGTTCCTTTAACATCAAGGATGTGATCAATGTACTGCAAGAGGAAATGGAATGACATAAGGTTAATTAAAAAATTAATAAGAATAAAATACTTATGATAGTAGGGTTGAATTCACCAGAATTTGACAAATTGAGAGGGTTAACTAAACCTCCAGCTCTCTCTGGCTTCATCTCTTTCTTTGAGGTGAATCCATGTCTCTCTCCTTGTTCGTCCATGATTCAAGATTGAAAGTGTGAAACCAGGAACAAATTCAAGAAAATTTATATTTGAAATATTTTTTCTGAACTAACTAATCATAGAGAAAGTATGCCTCTTATAGGGAGAGGTTGATGCAGGAAGACGACCAACATCCATTACTGCCTTCTTTTTTCTGATGCAGATCTTTGCCATTTGCTTTGCTCATACATTGCTGGAAATTAGCATCCGGAGAAAAATGCAATGTCAAATTAATAAGGTAGAAGGCTGACAAACCTACTTCAGCCATTCAATTCTTCAAGAGGGTTCAACCACTCTGATTTTCAGCATAGGACTCCCTCATAATTAATGGTTTTCCCAAATGTCACTTTTTTTATTCATCCACGTCAGCTTTAGATTTGTCTATTCTATCTACACGAAGAAGCTTGGATGGTCTAGATTAAAATATATTATTTTAAAATCTACCTGCTAGTATACTGGATGCAGGCCAGGTAAGCCCAAAGCCTTTACATTCTTTCTTTCGGTCTTATTAACAATATAGCCCTTGGGCTGTCGATCACTTTTCTTCAAATTATCCCAGGCCCAGCTGTTGCTTCAGATTAAAGTTCTAAGGGGTTAATCCTATGTCAAAAATGTGGTAAGGCAATATAATTTCCCAAATCAAATCAAAACTAAATTAATGAAATGAACCTCTCCTCCCATGCTCATGGACTCTTGGCACCATCAAACTTCCCTACTCTTCGGTGATCATGGCTGCCTGCTTGCCTGTGGACTCTTGGATGGGCTTGATGCCAGCTACACAGCTGTTATGGCTGATGTGCACCTTTGTTTGATACAACAATTGATGTGCAACTTTTGCTGTGACTTCAGACGTGAGTTTATGTCCACTATTTTTATCCTTACTACTTTGGCCTTATTTTTGAACATCAAAGAAACCATTAAAGTCTCATAAACTTGACCTAAAAGGTCATTCGTAAACACTGAAAATATGATATATTTTAGAATTTTAAGACATAATAAAAATGTTGCATATTCATAGGAACTGATGAATCAACATCATTTCATACTCATGGAGAGTCTGAAACATGTTTTAAAAACTACGGAATGGATTTATTCTATTTTAAAAAAAATATATACATTCATTATTATAATGCATATATAATTGACTATACCATAAAGCATCACTTTGCATCCCCTAATTACCATTTGAAAATGTATTAGTTCCCTACTCATCATTCCTCGTCAAGATGACCCTTACTCATATATATTAACATACTAAATAATGAGATAATATCACTGTATTACATGTTTATTTACATTATATACACTCATTATTATATGAATATATTATTGACTATATCATTAAGTATCACTTTGCATTCCCTTATTACAATTGGAAAAGGTATTAGTTCCCTAATCATCATTCTGAAGACGACACTTACTCATGAATATTAGCATGCTAAATAATAAGTTAATATTACTGTATGGCATGTATATTTACATTATCATGATTACATATGTTTGCTATCAAGCCCAAAATTATAAATTTTATTTATAATTAACATTTTTCATTTTTTTTATTTTTAGGGATTTTTATGATTTCACATTCTCAATGAAAATATTTTTTTGAGTTGGAATATATTTTTTATGGACATTATCACAATAATTATTTTTGAATGAAAATGGCATATTTAATATTTTATTTCGACATTTATCAGCATGGGAATGAATCAGTGAATTTTCTAGAATTTTCTAGAATTTTTAAAGAATTTTTAGGATTTTTCTGAGATTTATTTGAAGAGGAAATGTATTTATTTCAAGGAAAAAAGTATATTTATAATAGAAAAAGGAGTATTTTTATTATTTCAAACTTTCAAGGGCCTTTTTGCGAACTTTCGTTGCAAAAGACCCTGAAAACAGCTCTCGGTCGCCACTGCAGGCGTAAAGATCCAATTTAAAACTTTACAGGGTTTTATTGCAATTTTTAATATATATTTTTAATGTTTTTAGGAGAAATCGGAGGAGAGAGAGTGCGCCAGGGGCATATAGGCAATTACTTTTGGGCGGCGTCCAAAAACAATTCCAGGCTTTTAAGGACTTTTCTGCGAAAAGGAGGATTCAAAATGCGCCAGCCAATGAGATAGCGACACGTCATTGCGTGTTTAAAAACGAAACTAATAAATAAATCAATTTTAAATCCAATGGATTAAATTGGTTTAAAATTGATTTATTAATAACTTTTGATCCTGAAGTTCGATTGAGATGATTGTTTTATAGATTTGTTCGTCTTGATTCCCTCTTTCTATCTGTACGGTTGGATCATTCAGATCCAGCCTACATTGATAGATAAATATTAAGCACTAAACGGGGGTAAAATGGTGATTTTTATCATATAACCTAAGTATAAAAGCTAAATTTCGAGAGGGGGAGCTCATTCTTGATGGTCCTCTATCACAGCTGCAAGACAGAGAGGAGCCCCAACCTGGATCAACAGTTTTGGTACTTTTTCCTTTCATTGTATTTAAACTTTTATGCATTTTGAATGAAATAGGTTAAGTTGTTTGTTTCTTCATCTCTATTCTGATCTGAACTTCTAAATCGCTTGGCTTGAGCGGCATGTACAAGCCCTGATTAGGATTGAGAGGAAAAATTGAGGGATTCACCTGGGCATTCAATTGCATTCCAAAAGAAAACTCTAAAAAATTTAGTTTTAATTCTTAGGATACTCAATTACCCCATTTTAGTTCTGAATTATCAACTTGCAAAAATCAACCAAACCCAAATTAAAAATTCCCACCAACCTCTCTAATTGAATTCCTTGATCCATCCAATTGGATCAATTAATTCAATCTAGAGCCCACATTTCTTCCATTCTTCTCACCTCTTCTACCCCCCTTTCTCAATTCTCATCTAATTAGGGTGACTTGATCCTCGTTGAAGATCAAATTCACTCTAATTAGGATTAAAACACCAAAAAGATAATCACATTGAACTTCCTACTTGCTTCCCTTGGACGACACTCACAGTTATCACTATACATGTTAAGTAGAGTTTTATAAATTTTATTGCATAAGCTAGAATTCACAACGACAAGGGCTAAAAATCCATAATTTTCACCCCTATTTTTGGCTTATCAACTACCATAAAGCAACTAAGGGAATTTCTGGGACCGACAAATTACTACATGAGATTTGTGGCTCATTATGCTTCCAAGGCTCAACATTTAAATTGGTTGCTGAAGAAGAATTCGTTTGAATGGAGCGAGGAATCAACTAATTTAAAGCAAGCTTTATCCATTACTCCTATATTGTGATTACCGGACTTCACTACGCCTTTCATTGTGGAGACCGAGGCTTCAGATGTGGGCACTGGAACGGTGCTAACTCAAGATAATCATCCGATCGCATATTTCAGTCAAGTGTTGTCGCCTCAAGCTCAATTGAAATCTACTTATGAACGGAAATGATGGCTGTGGATTATCAGTTCACAGGTGGAAACATTACTCATTGTTCCAGAAATTTTATATCTAAACCGACCCTTCAGTCTAAAATTTCTGAATGATCAGAATGAAATTCCTCAACAGTATTATAAGTGGGTTGCCAAATTGCTTGGGTTTGACTTTGAGATTAAATACAAGAAACGAAAGACATACTGTGGCTGATTCTCTCTCTAGATTTATGACTCAGTTGAGAATTTCGAATCTCTCCATTTCCACAGTCCATCGACTTGATAAGGCAGTCCTCATTGACGTGATCACAGCAGACCCAAAATTGTCCAAAATCAAGGAAGCTCTCCACTCCAATGAAGAAAATCATGAACATTATTCCGTTCAAGGCCAACTCCTTTTCTATAAAAAGAAACTTGTACTTCCCAAATCGTTCTTATTCAACTTATTTTACATGAATTTCATGATACCAAAATAGGTGGTCATGGTGGTTTTCTCAAAACTTATAAGAGGATCAATCAATAAATGTATTGGCAAGGAATGAAGACACAGATCAAATCATATATCTCCAAGTGCCAGGTTTGCCAACAGAACAAGTCTTCCAACTTGAGTCCAGTAGGTCTACTCCAACCTCGTCCGACTCCCAACTTAATTTGGGAAGACGTCTCACTCGATTTTATTGAAGGATTACCTATGTCTCTTGGTTACAATTCAATTATGGTGGTCATAGACATACTGTCAAAATGTAGTCACTTGATTGCACTCAAGCATCCTTAGTCAGCTCAATCAGTTGCAGGTCAATACATTAAGAAATAGTCAGATTGCATGGAATTCCAAACTCCATACTCTCTGACAGAGGCAGTGTATTCACTAGTTATTTTTTAGCGTGAACTTCATAAACAGCAAGGCATCACTATCAAGCTGAGTTCGTCATATCATCCAGAAACTGACTGCTTAACAGAAGTCACTAATAGAAGCCTCGAGTGTTACCTCCAATGTTTCTCGTCCGAGTGTCTAAAGCTTTGGGTCAAATGACTTCCTTGGTTTAGAGACGTGATCCACGGCTTCCTTGGGCGGAATACAGTTATAACACGTCGCACCACACTGCTATCAATATCTCACCTTTTAAAGTCATTTAGAGACGTGATCCACCAACCTTAATCCGTTATGGGTCTCAACCATCACCGATTGATTCACTAGACCAAACGCTTCAGGAACATGATATTACATTGGACAAACTTTAAACACATCTGGCTAAGTCACAAGCATATATGAAGATGCATGCTGATAAACACCGCAGAGATGTTCAGTATCAAGTAGGTCGGGTCAAATCTATCCAAAATTAATTAACTAATTTATATGTTGGATATTAGAATCATAGATGTTAGCCAGTAAATAGTTATAGAGATGTAGAGAAATATGCTCGACGTGAAAGGTTTATTAGGCATCAAAGAATATTCTCTAGAGAGAGACATCATTTTTTTACACCAAGAATATTTTATGAAAATCTTTGACACTCGAACTTTGAGTATCCTACTTTCATGTGATTCACAGGATTCAACTTGCAATCGATATTTCACGATAAAAGGTGTAGTACTGCTTGTAGTTTTGGTATGGCAATCATCCTGTTATTGGTTGGGCAGTTCCTTCCGGATTTATTTGACTTTCTTCTTCTTCTTCTTCATCTGAAATGACTTCGTAACATTCATATTAATCTAACTGTCTTCCTATCAAATTCATATGGATTTCTTTCTCCCAATCTCAAAGTTGTGCCCGGTCATGAACTCGTGCTTTCTTTATTTCATAACTTGTTTTTATCTAAAGATAACGTTCTGCTAGAACTTGCTCTTGCACAAAGTATTTTTCAATGTTCGAAGGTTTCAATTTTTAGAGTAAAGGTTTTATATGTATAAGAAAGATGGACTTGATTTTCATAACCTAATGTCAATGATAATGTCATCCAAACAAAGGAGAATAAACGAGAGGCATGAATACAATGAAATTAAAAGAGAGAAATATGACTAGGAAGGATTAGGTAACCCTTGCGATTGATGACGAGGATTAAACAACCCCAGTGATGAGGATCAGATCTGGTTCTTGATGACAGAGGACTTAATAACTCTGATTAATGATTTGATCAAATATTGATCAGAGCAATCAATCATTCGGAATGATATTTTGGTCTCAATCATGGTGAGGGCAAGCCCTAATATCAAGATTCAATCATGTAATGAAAACACCATAAATAATTGTTTTACGGAAAATTCTCTTTTTCATTTGGAATAGCTTCTTCAGTCCAGGTTTGATGAACTCGTTAAATCTTCATTGGTTAATTTCAGCAACAAAAAATTAACACCAATTCCCACGATATGTTATGAAAATAATGTCAAGAATGGTAAAGAGATTACACATCTGGAAACCACTCCATTACAGCCCACTACTCGTTGGAAGCTAAGTTCCAATATTATCAAATATAGAATGTGTAATAAAACTGAAAAAGGCACCCCATATGAGTTATTCCGGGGAGACATTCAAAGAGAAATTCCACCATCAGATATCTTACCATTGGTATAAAAACTCCTAAAATTTTTTATCTCATGAATCAAACATGCAGATATATAGTTTTTTACCAAGAGGAATAGATAGAGCAGAAAACAATGTATTTAATTATCATTGACGATCTGAAAGTAAACAAAGTTGGCCAGTAATTTATCACTCAGCCAGATAAATACAGTAATTTACAAAGTTATGTTTCCTAAGCGGGGAAAAATTTGGAGTCCAAATTCTATACGAATGGGCAAACATACATGAGCGTGATCGTATTATTCATCAAGAATAAACTTTGATCAGATAGGAAAATGGTGATCTTCTTCCAGGAAAGTCAACCCTGGGAGAAAGAATAATTCTTCAATGTAAATGGCATCCTCTGATTGGTCAGTTTTCAAATGTGGGGATCTCACGTGGGCCATTCGCCGCCTGATAGAACGCCCTCTGAAGAATGCTTCGGTATGGATCCTCCTCCCTCTTCCTCTTCAAGTAGGCAATGATATTTTCAACCTCGGCCTTCGTTTGCAAGTATAATTTTTTTGCATTTTCCCTGTCCTTCAAAATGGCTTCCTTCCCTGCCATCTTAATGGGCTTTCCAAACAGATAGTAGAATCGGCCTGGTATCTTTGGTAGAAGGCCAGGAAAATGAAGGTCCTGATTGAGCTCACCATCCGTATCATCCCTACATTTTTCAAACCAGACTCATTACCTAAAAACTCTCAATTTTCAAGTTTGCAAGGGAATATGACCCTAAACGTTTTAAAATGAAATAGAACCAAACTTTTGTTGACTTCAAGTAAAAATATAATGTAAAAGTAATAGGAAAAAATTACCTAACTCTGGTACCTC
Source organism: Wolffia australiana (assembly GCF_029677425.1). Classification (NCBI taxonomy): domain Eukaryota; kingdom Viridiplantae; phylum Streptophyta; class Magnoliopsida; order Alismatales; family Araceae; genus Wolffia; species Wolffia australiana. The sequence goes on along the minus strand of NC_135851.1, from coordinate 2,295,001 downwards.
CATCATTCACTTCTTCTATCCATCCTTTCACAATAGGGATGTTCTGTAGATCGTCATAGTCGATGACCAACTGCAAGGAATTGGTTTCTATTAAACATTGGTTTAAAAGTAGAAAAAACAATAATATCAAAAGATAACTATTTAGATGAATAAGGCACATGCTCAGTGAGGCCTAGTTCATCATCATGATTAACATATGATAGATCATATCAGAGTAGATAAAGATCAAGATAATCTGAAATTACTTTTTGGGCTCTCATATCTTTTAGTTTTCTTTCTTTTTTCACACCACTTAAAAAAACTGAGAAGCCGCCAATAAAAAAAAACATTCTTCTTGGATCTCGCTTCCTAGTTGAGTTAGGATTCATGATTACCTCTGTAACGTCATCTTCTCCAATAACCCCAAAAGGAACAATGGTGACCCCAAATCGAGCGGCCATTCTAACAAATTCCGGCTGATCTGGCCAAAATAGCTTATATTCTTCTCCCTGGTGTTCATGGCGCACCAGAAGATGAAAATAAAAGATGTCAGAAGAGAGAATTCAAGGTGAGAACTCATTTCATGAAAATGATGCTTATTCCCAATGGAGACAACTGAGAAATATTAGTCCCAATTCAGTTCTTCAGAAACCACCCTAACCTATTGACTGATGATGGGATTATATAGGGAAAAATTTGAATACAAGATTATTTAAGAAAGTTGATGCAACTGATGAAGGCAGAATTCACAAGTCCAAGTCACTAAATAATCTTTTGCTAACAGCTTAACCGAGCAGTTAAAGACATTTGAAAAACAAAATGATTGAATTAATCTTAAATTTTGGTAACAACAAAGTTAGGGGAAAATTTAAGAAAAAAATAGTAAATAAACAACTGAGTCTTTTTTTCTGAAACACAAAAACCGTAACCCTTCATTTCTAAATTGGGATAGCTGAGCTCTAAATAATTCAGTAATGGCATCACCTTCACCAAAACAGATGGTCAGCATTTGAAAATTAATTCTGCAATTTATCATTGTTTGCCACAGGTATTAGCAATTAAGGATAAGGGAAAGTCTGAGACAAAAAATGTTTAAATTCAATTTAATAATTTCATGCTGCATATGTATTTTTCTCCAACCAAAATAAAAAATTTGTAACCCTTCATTCATACTTCATATGGGAAAGCAGCCCGAAACAGTAAATTGGTGAAAAGAAATGAACGTCATTACAAAAAAACCATGTGTCCTATCTCAGTTTGTGGCATGTGAATTGCAATTAATAGTATGAAAAGGTAAGAAAAGATAAAAATGATTTTGAATATGAAGAGGAAATGAAGAAGCAGCCCACCTTGCGATGAAGAGCTTCACGCGCACCTCCAGGATAAAGAAGGACAAAAGACTTCTCAGAAAAGAGCCTGTACATACTCAGAGGCGACACACGTAATGCACCAAAGACCTTCATCAGGTCATTACGGGAAAATTCAGGGAGGGAAGACTCCATTTTTGAAGAAAAAAGAAGAGGATGAGCCATTCCACGCACGGCGACCTTTTTCTCCCTCAAGAACTCCTCATATAACGGAGAGAGCTCAAGACCCATGAGCATATGGTATCCAACTAGGAGGACAGGCCCTTCGTCTGGTACCCCAGAAATTCCTCTCACAATATCTCCATTCTCCAGGGTTGAAAAAAACACCGGACTTGTGGCCACATTGAACCTAATAACAAAAAAAAAGAGACATTGTTCACAATTTTGTAGGGTGCAGAAGAAAGAGAGAGAGGAATAGATGATAACAGGGCAGGAGAAGAAACCCAGCCATAGGGGTCCCCAATCGATTGGAAGTTTAGTCTGTAGATCAGATCAACAGATGAGCAGATAGTGATCTTCAGTTGGATGATCAATCAAAAAAATTGATCAGATCACGATCTAGCTATCCTGATTCATCTAAATTTTCTCTAATATTGAAGAAAGATATATTCAAATTTTCTATTGAGCAGTGAACGATCAATCATCATAGAACTGTTTGATAGATAATCATCCGTCATGATCAGACAGGTAAATAACGATAATGATAAATAATTGGTTTACTTATAAAAGTTTATGAAAAAATAACAAAACTTAAGGCTCACCACTTCTCATTATCAAATGCGGCCTTGAATTCTGACATTGAAGGCGGTAGAAAGTCAGAGACACTATCGTGCTTCCGAGATCGTCGGTACATATTTGTACCTTTTATAATAGTAAGCAAGTTTATGCCATCTTCCTGTTCAAACGAAGAAGCAGAATGAGAATAAAATTTGAGTTTTCATATCATGTGATTATCAAATCTCGTATGCAACCGAAACTTATTTCCATAGAGGACTGAAAAGGTCCCTCCAAGAACCTATCTTGAGACAGAGAGACGACGACATCCCGCACATGCAACCTGAAGCTGCATGAGTCACCTTCAAGTAAGGCCGGGCGGAACCTCTCTCTATAAATAAAGCAGGAGCTGTAAGGAATTGATTGATCATTTCAATATTGTAGCAGTTGATGGACGTTGGAGATTGCCAGCAATGTAGAGGAGTCCTCATCCAGCTCGCCTTCAGCAGCATTGGGAGGTGGTTGATCTCATTCCCACTATGTATTCTTGCTACATCGTGCTCTTGAGAAGACCACAATCTTCTTGACCTTACACTTCTGAGAATATGTCTATTTTTAGAAAAATTCTCACATGTCACTGTTGTGGATAATTCTTGAGGTTTGATTTGCTTGTGTCAATTATTGCTTCACACTCAATTTTCTACAATTCTTGAAAAGAGGCCAAGTATGATCCCTATTTGCAAAGAGGCCAGGCTCGTAATGATTCGTACTTGTGAATTTCTTATAAAAGATCATCTTAAATCGATGTAAACATACCAATGAATGAAAAAAATCGGATGCGCAGCATGTTTTGGAAAATCTCACAGACCAATGGACGTAAAATTTGGATCCTGTAAGAGAAAATGATTCTCACCAATAGTAGGGTATGACCATTGTCCTTGAAGTAGCGAACTTTACAGGATTTTAATGAAGAGCGAAGACGTGCTGCTTCCTCAGCACTCGGCAACATGTAATCCTTGCCACTAGGTCAATGCATAAAAATAAAAAAGTTAGTTCTGATTAATATTATTCAAACAACATCTTTAGGAAATTATGCAAAATCCTTTTCTAGTCTCAGAAAGCATACAAAGTCATGAAAAATAATGCCAGATTCACTGAATACGATTCGGAAGAAAAAGAAGAAAACCTGCAGAGAAGTAAAACATCAGCTCTGACAGCATGTAACCGAGAATTTGTGTAAGCTGCTCCATCTTGAAGAAGTTTCAGCTTCCATGATAAAGTTTCTTTCGGGAGAATGTCAGACAGATCCTGCAAAACATTATTCTTTCAGACAAAAAATAAAAATAGACACACCCTCCTTGGAAAATATCATAGAAAAATATTTTGACAACTGGGGTTTTATGGCATCATGAATCATCCATGATTCATGGGTCACGGAAAAGGAGAATTCTAAGAAATTTTCATGGTGTAATTTAAGCCAGAAAAGAACGCGACAGGATCATAGTCTCACCTAAACAATGAATAGATAACATGACACCTAGATATTTATTTTGAGCTTTTAAGTTATATTTCACAGCCACACTGAAAGAAATAACATTCCAAGTTACAAGAAAGCAATAATTTAAAATTTACTGCACAACACCAAGTTTTCCTCTTTTTAATGCTTTTAAGTTGTCTTAAAAAGAATGGACAACAAACGTTGTCATGTTTATCCCAGATCATCACATTTTATTTCTGTAGAAAATTAAATAAAAATATTCGAAACATAAAATATAAGATCGACAGAAGTGAGAAGCTTTAATAACAAGGCCATTATGACATTCTAACTAGTAGAAAGGAGTTTATTAGATGTATTTTTCGTTCGTATGATTCACTGATGAAAAGTTAAAGGAGATAAAAGTGAAATCCTTCAATTATAATCACCAGATAGATGAATTAAAGAATGAGAACAACAAACAGTAGCTCTGAATTTCATAAGCAGGTAAAGTGTTACATAACAGGGTAATTCAAGATCGGAGTACAAATATTTTGATCTGAAAATTGGAGGGGATTATAGATTGATTTGGTTCTGCAGGGGTTAAGCACACCAAAATTTTATATTTCCGGACAAAACATTTTACTTAAATAATTAAAGTAAATAATTGCTATAGATCATGAATTCAACCAACGCACAAAGCCCAGGACAAAACGGCTTACAGAGAGACCAGGCAACATGGATACGAGGGAGTTAGACAACTGGTCCACTGTCTCCGACGGAGATAGCCCTCTTGGTAGATTAGCCATTGCCAGCTTCACAGGGTCACCTGGACATGAAATAAGAATGGAAAAGAGATTAAATCATAGAAAAAAATTATGTCTTCATGTTAGAAATTTCAGTCAACGTCCACTTTGAAGACCAAGAGAATTTTTATGCAAGGAAGGGATATCCCAACCTTATGGGATGTCACTGCATAGAAAAAACTACATAAGAGCCTTTCTGGAGACTAGGATTTCAAGTCAACCATGACGCTGGCAGGGAGACCATGACGATGATGAAGTGTCTGTATCATCAACATCTATTGGTTGATCATGAATCATCTCTGTCATCATCATCTTTCCATGCCCAAACATGGGTGATGATGATGATGAAGTCAGCATCGTCCCCTAATCCCTGTTTGGCATCAACAATGATGGTGGCATACCATCCACCTCATCATCCATCGGTTGATCATGAGTCATCATTGTCATCAGCATACGTTCATGGCCAAACATGGATGATGATGACAATGACAATGATGAGATTTGGGGATTACAATGATGATGAATTTGGCATCATTCCCAAAATCTTGTTGGCCGTCAACAGAGATAATTTTTTATGAAGAAGAGCCAATAGTGATGATGAATGAGAAATCATCGGCATCATTGCCATTTATTTGTTGATCATGAATCATCTCTATCATCA